>NW_027490097.1:1010136-1127653 GCF_050948175.1 Xylocopa sonorina
ACGATTCAAATGAAAGTAAATGCGATACTTCCTTGCAAGGAAATAACGATTGCAGATGTCTACGTATCGTAGCAATAGAGTTCATATGATACTTAAAACGCGATATCGCATCTCATTTCTATGTTTCATGGTAAGATATAACATGATTTGCGAAGTGTTATGTATTCCTCGTCTACATTTCGAATGAATGTGAATGCGATACTTCCTCGCTAGGAAATAGCGTTTGCAGATGTCTGCGTATCGTAGCAATAGCTTTCTAATGCTTCTTAAAACGTCATATCGCATTTCATTTCTATGTTTCATGGTAAGATACAATATGATTTGCGAAGTGTCATGTATTCCTCGTCTACACTTCAAATGAATGTAAATGCGACACTTCCTTGCAAGGAAATAGCGTTTGCAGATGTCTACGTATCGAAGCAATAGAATTCAAATGCTTCTTAAGACGAGATATTGCATCTCATATCTATGTTTCATGATAAAATATAATATTCATTGCGAAGTGTTATGCACTCCTCGTCTACGATTCAAATGAAAGTAAATGCGATATTTCCTTGCAAGGAAATTACGATTGCAGATGTCTACGTATCGTAGCAATAGATTTCTAATGCTTCTTAAAACGCGATATCGC
Source organism: Xylocopa sonorina (assembly GCF_050948175.1). NCBI lineage: Eukaryota > Metazoa > Arthropoda > Insecta > Hymenoptera > Apidae > Xylocopa > Xylocopa sonorina. The sequence goes on from NW_027490097.1 coordinate 1,010,768, forward strand.
ATCTCATTTCTATGTTTCATGGTAAGATATAATATGATTTGCGAAGTGTCATGTATTCCTCTTCTACACTTCAAATGAATGTAAATGCGACACTTCCTTGCTAGGAAATAGCGTCTGCAGATGTCTAGGTATTGTAGCAATAGAGTTTAAATGCTTCTTAAAACGAGATATTGCATCTCATATCTATGTTTCATGATAAGATATAATATGATTTGCGAAGTGTTATGTATTCCTCGTCAACAATTCAAATGAATGTAAATGCGACACTTCCTCGCTAGGAAATAGCGTCTGCAGATGTCTAGGTATCGTAGCGATAGAGTTCTAATGCTTCTTAAAACGCGATATCGCATCTCATTTCTATGTTTCATGGTAAGATATAATTTGATTTGCGAAGTGTTATGTATTCCTCGTCTACACTTCAAATGAATGTAAATGCGACACTTCCTCTCTAGGAAATAACGTTTGCAGTTGTCTACGTATCGTAGCAATAGAGTTCTTATGATTCTTAAAACGCGATATCGCATTTCATTTCCATGTTTCATGGTAAGATATAATATGAATTGAGAAGTGTTATGTATTCCTCGTCTACACTACAAATGAATGTAAATGCGACACTTCCTTGCAAGGAAATAGCGTTTGCAGATGTCTACCTATCGTAGCAATAGAGTTCTAATGCTTCTTAAAACGCGATATCGCATCTCATTTCTATGTTTCATGGTAAGATATAATATGATTTGCGAAGTGTTATGTATTCCTCGTCTACACTTCAAATGAATGTAAATGCGACACTTCCTTGCAAGGATATAGCGTTTGCAGATGTCTACCTATCGTAGCAATAGAGTTCTAATGCTTCTTAAAACGCGATATCGCATCTCATTTCTATGTTTCATGGTATGATATAATATGATGTGCGAAGTTTTATGTATTCCTCGTCTACACTTCAAATGAATGTAAATGCGACACTTCCTCGCTAGGAAATAGCGCTTTCAGTTGTCTACGTATCGTAGCAATAGATTTCTAATGCTTCTTAAAACGCGATATCGCATCTCATTTCTATGTTTCATGGTATGATATAATATGATTTGGGAAGTGTTATGTATTCCTCGTCTACACTACAAATGAATGTAAATGCGACACTTCCTTGCAATGAAATAGCGTTTGCAGATGTCTACGTATCGTAGCAATAGTGTTCCTATGATTCTTAAAACGCGATACCGTAACTCATTTCTATGTTTCATGGTAAGATATAATATGATTTGCGAAGTGTTATGTATTCCTCGTCGACACTACAAATGAATGTAAATGCGACACTTCCTCGCTAGGAAATAGCGTCTACAGATGTCTAGCTATCGTAGCAATAGAGCTCAAATGCTTCTTAAAACGAGATATTGCATCTCATATCTATGTTTCATGATAAGATATAATATGATTTGCTAAGTGTTATGTATTCCTCGTCAACAATTCAAATGAATGTAAATGCGACACTTCCTCGCTAGGAAATAGCGTCTGCAGATGTCTAGGTATCGTAGCGATAGAGTTCTAATGCTTCTTAAAACGCGATATCGCATCTCATTTCTATGTTTCATGGTAAGATATAATTTGATTTGCGAAGTGTTATGTATTCCTCGTCTACACTTCAAATGAATGTAAATGCGACACTTCCTCGCTAGGAAATAGCGTTTGCAGTTGTCTACGCATCGTAGCAATAGAGTTCTTATGATTCTTAAAACGCGATATCGCATCTCATTTCTATGTTTCATGGTAAGATATAATATGATTTGCGAAGTGTTATGTATTCCTCGTCTACACTACAAATGAATGTAAATGCGACACTTCCTTGCAATGAAATAGCGTTTGCGGATGTCTACGTATCGTAGCAATAGAGTTCTTATGATTCTTAGAACGCGATATCGCATCTCATTTCTATGGCTCATGGTAAGATATAATATGATTTGCGAAGTGCCATGTATTCCTCGTCTACACTTCAAATGAATGTAAATGCGACACTTCCTTGCTAGGAAATAGCGTCTGCAAATATCTAGGTATCGTAGCAATAGAGTGCAAGTGCTTCTTAAATCGAGATATTGCATCTCATATCTATGTTTAATGATGAGATATAATATTCATTGCGAAGTGTTATGCATTCCTCGTCTACACTTCAAATGAATGTAAATGCGACACTTCCTTGCTAGGAAATAGCGTCTGCAAATATCTAGGTATCGTAGCAATAGAGTTCAAGTGCTTCTTAAAACGAGATATTGCATCTCATATCTATGTTTAATGATAAGATATAATATTCATTGCGAAGTGTTATGCATTCCTCGTCTACGATTCAAATGAATGTAAATGCGACACTTCCTTGCAAGGATATAGCGTCTGCAGATGTCTAGGTATTGTAGCAATAGAGTTGTAATGCTTCTTAAAACGCGATATCGCATCTCATTTCTATGTTTCATGGTAAGATGTAATATGATTTGCGAAGTGTTATGTATTCCTCGTCTACACTTCAAATGAATGTGACTGCGACACTTCCTCGCTAGGAAATAGCGTTTGCGGATGTCTACGTATCGTAGCAATAGAGTTCTTATGATTCTTAGAACGCGATATCGCATCTCATTTCTATGGTTCATGGTAAGATATAATATGATTTGCGAAGTGTTATGTATTCCTCGTCTACACTTCAAATGAATGTAAATGCGACACTTCCTTGCTAGGAAATAGCGTCTGCAGATGTCTACGTATTGTAACAATAGAGTTGTAATGCTTCTTAAAACGCGATATAGCATCTCATTCCTATGTTTCATGGTAAGATGTAATATGATTTGCGAAGTGTTATGTATTCCTCGTCTACACTTCAAACGAATGTAAATGCGACACTTCCTTGTAAAGAAATAGCGTTTGCAGATGTCTACGTATCGAAGCAATAGAATTCAAATGCTTCTTAAGACGAGATATTGCATCTCATATCTATGTTTCATGATAAAATATAATATTCATTGCGAAGTGTTATGCACTCCTCGTCTACGATTCAAATGAAAGTAAATGCGATACTTCCTTGCAAGGAAATAACGATTGCAGATGTCTACGTATCGTAGCAATAGAGTTCATATGATACTTAAAACGCGATATCGCATCTCATTTCTATGTTTCATGGTAAGATATAACATGATTTGCGAAGTGTTATGTATTCCTCGTCTACACTTCGAATGAGTGTGAATGCGATACTTCCTCGCTAGGAAGTAGCGTTTGCAGATGTCTGCGTATCGTAGCAATAGCTTTCTAATGCTTCTTAAAACGTGATATCGCATTTCATTTCTATGTTTCATGGTAAGATACAATATGATTTGCGAAGTGTCATGTATTCCTCGTCTACACTTCAAATGAATGTAAATGCGACACTTCCTTGCAAGGAAATAGCGTTTGCAGATGTCTACGTACCGAAGCAATAGAATTCAAATGCTTCTTAATACGAGATATTGCATCTCATATCTATGTTTCATGATAAAATATAATATTCATTGCGAAGTGTTATGCACTCCTCGTCTACGATTCAAATGAAAGTAAATGCGATACGTCCTTGCAAGGAAATTACGATTGCAGATGTCTACGTATCGTAGCAATAGATTTCTTATGATTCTTAGAACGCGATATCACATCTCATTTCTATGGTTCATGGTAAGATATAATATGATTTGCGAAGTGTTATGTATTCCTCGTCTACACTTCAAATGAATGTAAATGCGACACTTCCTCGCTAGGAAATAGCGTTTGCAGTTGTCTACGCATCGTAGCAATAGAGTTCTTATGATTCTTAAAACGCGATATCGCATCTCATTTCTATGTTTCATGGTAAGATATAATATGATTTGCGAAGTGTTATGTATTCCTCTTCTACACTTCAAATGAATGTAAATGCGACACTTCCTTGCTAGGAAATAGCGTCTGCAGATGTCTAGGTATTGTAGCAATAGAGTTTAAATGCTTCTTAAAACGAGATATTGCATCTCATATCTATGTTTCATGATAAGATATAATATGATTTGCTAAGTGTTATGTATTCCTCGTCAACAATTCAAATGAATGTAAATGCGACACTTCCTCGCTAGGAAATAGCGTCTGCAGATGTCTAGGTATCGTAGCTATAGAGTTCTAATGCTTCTTAAAACGCGATATCGCATCTCATTTCTATGTTTCATGGTAAGATATAATTTGATTTGCGAAGTGTTATGTATTCCTCGTCTACACTTCAAATGAATGTAAATGCGACACTTCCTCGCTAGGAAATAGCGTTTGCAGTTGTCTACGCATCGTAGCAATAGAGTTCTTATGATTCTTAAAACGCGATATCGCATTTCATTTCTATGTTTCATGGTAAGATATAATATGAATTGAGAAGTGTTATGTATTCCTCGTCTACACTACAAATGAATGTAAATGCGACACTTCCTTGCAAGGAAATAGCGTTTGCAGATGTCTACCTATCGTAGCAATAGAGTTCTAATGCTTCTTAAAACGCGATATCGCATCTCATTTCTATGTTTCATGGTAAGATATAATATGATTTGCGAAGTGTTATGTATTCCTCGTCTACACTTCAAATGAATGTAAATGCGACACTTCCTTGCAAGGAAATAGCATTTGCAAATGTCTACCTATCGTAGCAATAGTGTTCTAATGCTTCTTAAAACGCGATATCGCATCTCATTTCTATGTTTCATGGTAAGATATAATATGATTTGCGAAGTGTCATGTATTCCTCGTCTACACTTCAAATGAATGTAAATGCGACACTTCCTTGATAGGAAATAGCGTCTGCAGATGTCTGGGTATTGTAGCAATAGAGTTGTAATGCTTCTTAAAACGAGATATTGCATCTCACTTCTATGTTTAATGATAAGATACAATATTCATTGCGAAGTGTTATGCATTCCTCGTCTACGATTCAAATGAATGTAAATGCGACACTTCCTTGCAAGGAAATAGCGTTTGCAGATGTCTACGTATCGTAGCAATAGAGTTCTTATGATTCTTAGAACGTGATATCGCATCTCATTTCTATGGTTCATGGTAAGATATAATATGATTTGCGAAGTGTTATGTATTCCTCGTCTACACTTCAAATGTATGTAAATGCGACACTTCCTTGCAAGGAAATAGCGTTTGCAGATGTCTACGTATCGTAGCAATAGAGTTCTTATGATTCTTAAAACGCGATATTGCATCTCATTTCTATGTTTCATGGTAAGATATTATATAATTTGCGAAGTGTTATGTATTCCTCGTCTACACTTCAAATGAATGTAAATGCGACACTTCCTTGCATGGAAATAGCGTTTCCAGATGTCTACGTATCGTAGCAATGGAGTCCTTATGATTCTTAAAACGCGATATCGCATCTCAATTCTATGTTTCATGGTAAGATATAATATGATTTGCGAAGTGCCATGTATTCCTCGTCTACACTTCAAATGAATGTAAATGCGACACTTCCTTGCTAGGAAATAGCGTCTGCAAATATCTAGGTATCGTAGCAATAGAGTTCAAGTGCTTCTTAAAACGAGATATTGCATCTCATATCTATGTTTAATGATAAGATATAATATTCATTGCGAAGTGTTATGCATTCCTCGTCTACGATTCAAATGAATGTAAATGCGACACTTCCTTGCAAGGAAATAGCGTCTGCAGATGTCTAGGTATTGTAGCAATAGAGTTGTAATGCTTCTTAAAACGCGATATCGCATCTCATTTCTATGTTTCATGGTAAGATATAACATGATTTGCGAAGTGTTATGTATTCCTCGTCTACACTTCGAATGAGTGTGAATGCGATACATCCACGCTAGGAAGTAGCGTTTGCAGATGTCTGCGTATCGTAGCAATAGCTTTCTAATGCTTCTTAAAACGTGATATCGCATTTCATTTCTATGTTTCATGGTAAGATACAATATGATTTGCGAAGTGTCATGTATTCCTCGTCTACACTTCAAATGAATGTAAATGCGACACTTCCTTGCAAGGAAATAGCGTTTGCAGATGTCTACGTATCGAAGCAATAGAATTCAAATGCTTCTTAAGACGAGATATTGCATCTCATATCTATGTTTCATGATAAAATATAATATTCATTGCGAAGTGTTATGCACTCCTCGTCTACGATTCAAATGAAAGTAAATGCGATACTTCCTTGCAAGGAAATTACGATTGCAGATGTCTACGTATCGTAGCAATAGATTTCTAATGCTTCTTAAAACGCGATATCGCATCTCATTTCTATGTTTCATGGTAAGATATATTATGATTTGCGAAGTGTCATGTATTCCTCTTCTACACTTCAAATGAATGTAAATGCGACACTTCCTTGCTAGGAAATAGCGTCTGCAGATGTCTAGGTATTGTAGCAATAGAGTTTAAATGCTTCTTAAAACGAGATATTGCATCTCATATCTATGTTTCATGATAAGATATAATATGATTTGCTAAGTGTTATGTATTCCTCGTCAACAATTCAAATGAATGTAAATGCGACACTTCCTCGCTAGGAAATAGCGTCTGCATATGTCTAGGTATCGTAGCGATAGAGTTCTAATGCTTCTTAAAACGCGATATCGCATCTCATTTCTATGTTTCATGGTAAGATATAATTTGATTTGCGAAGTGTTATGTATTCCTCGTCTACACTTCAAATGAATATGGATGCGACACTTCCTCGCTAGGAAATAGCGTTTGCGGATGTCTACGTATCGTAGCAATAGAGTTCTTATAATTCTTAGAATGTGATATCTCATCTCATTTCTATGGTTCATGGTAAGATATAATATGATTTGCGAAGTGTTATGTATTCCTCGTCTACACTTCAAATGAATGTAAATGCGACACTTCCTTGCAAAGAAATAGCGTTTGCAGATGTCTACGTACCGAAGCAATAGAATTCAAATGCTTCTTAATACGAGATATTGCATCTCATATCTATGTTTCATGATAAAATATAATATTCATTGCGAAGTGTTATGCACTCCTCGTCTACGATTCAAATGAAAGTAAATGCGATACTTCCTTGCAAGGAAATTACGATTGCAGATGTCTACGTATCGTAGCAATAGATTTCTTATGATTCTTAGAACGCGATATCGCATCTCATTTCTATGGTTCATGGTAAGATATAATATGATTTGCGAAGTGTTATGTATTCCTCGTCTACACTTCAAATGAATGTAAATGCGACACTTCCTTGCTAGGAAATAGCGTCTGCAGATGTCTACGTATTGTAACAATAGAGTTGTAATGCTTCTTAAAACGCGATATCGCATCTCATTCCTATGTTTCATGGTAAGATGTAATATGATTTGCGAAGTGTTATGTATTCCTCGTCTACACTTCAAATGAATGTAAATGCGACACTTCCTTGCAAGGAAATAGCGTTTGCAGATGTCTACGTATCGAAGCAATAGAATTCAAATGCTTCTTAAGACGAGATATTGCATCTCATATCTATGTTTCATGATAAAATATAATATTCATTGCGAAGTGTTATGCACTCCTCGTCTACGATTCAAATGAAAGTAAATGCGATACTTCCTTGCAAGGAAATAACGATTGCAGATGTCTACGTATCGTAGCAATAGAGTTCATATGATACTTAAAACGCGATATCGCATCTCATTTCTATGTTTCATGGTAAGATATAACATGATTTGCGAAGTGTTATGTATTCCTCGTCTACATTTCGAATGAATGTGAATGCGATACTTCCTCGCTAGGAAATAGCGTTTGCAGATGTCTGCGTATCGTAGCAATAGCTTTCTAATGCTTCTTAAAACGTCATATCGCATTTCATTTCTATGTTTCATGGTAAGATACAATATGATTTGCGAAGTGTCATGTATTCCTCGTCTACACTTCAAATGAATGTAAATGCGACACTTCCTTGCAAGGAAATAGCGTTTACAGATGTCTACGTATCGAAGCAATAGAATTCAAATGCTTCTTAAGACGAGATATTGCATCTCATACCTATGTTTCATGATAAAATATAATATTCATTGCGAAGTGTTATGCACTCCTCGTCTACGATTCAAATGAAAGTAAATGCGATATTTCCTTGCAAGGAAATTACGATTGCAGATGTCTACGTATCGTAGCAATAGATTTCTAATGCTTCTTAAAACGCGATATCGCATCTCATTTCTATGTTTCATGGTAAGATATAATATGATTTGCGAAGTGTCATGTATTCCTCTTCTACACTTCAAATGAATGTAAATGCGACACTTCCTTGCTAGGAAATAGCGTCTGCAGATGTCTAGGTATTGTAGCAATAGAGTTTAAATGCTTCTTAAAACGAGATATTGCATCTCATATCTATGTTTCATGATAAGATATAATATGATTTGCGAAGTGTTATGTATTCCTCGTCAACAATTCAAATGAATGTAAATGCGACACTTCCTCGCTAGGAAATAGCGTCTGCAGATGTCCAGGTATCGTAGCGATAGAGTTCTAATGCTTCTTAAAACGCGATATCGCATCTCATTTCTATGTTTCATGGTAAGATATAATTTGATTTGCGAAGTGTTATGTATTCCTCGTCTACACTTCAAATGAATGTAAATGCGACACTTCCTCTCTAGGAAATAACGTTTGCAGTTGTCTACGTATCGTAGCAATAGAGTTCTTATGATTCTTAAAACGCGATATCGCATTTCATTTCCATGTTTCATGGTAAGATATAATATGAATTGAGAAGTGTTATGTATTCCTCGTCTACACTACAAATGAATGTAAATGCGACACTTCCTTGCAAGGAAATAGCGTTTGCAGATATCTACCTATCGTAGCAATAGAGTTCTAATGCTTCTTAAAACGCGATATCGCATCTCATTTCTATGTTTCATGGTAAGATATAATATGATTTGCGAAGTGTTATGTATTCCTCGTCTACACTTCAAATGAATGTAAATGCGACACTTCCTTGCAAGGATATAGCGTTTGCAGATGTCTACCTATCGTAGCAATAGAGTTCTAATGCTTCTTAAAGCGCGATATCGCATCTCATTTCTATGTTTCATGGTATGATATAATATGATGTGCGAAGTTTTATGTATTCCTCGTCTACACTTCAAATGAATGTAAATGCGACACTTCCTCGCTAGGAAATAGCGCTTTCAGTTGTCTACGTATCGTAGCAATAGATTTCTAATGCTTCTTAAAACGCGATATCGCATCTCATTTCTATGTTTCATGGTATGATATAATATGATTTGAGAAGTGTTATGTATTCCTCGTCTACACTACAAATGAATGTAAATGCGACACTTCCTTGCAATGAAATAGCGTTTGCAGATGTCTACGTATCGTAGCAATAGTGTTCCTATGATTCTTAAAACGCGATACCGTAACTCATTTCTATGTTTCATGGTAAGATATAATATGATTTGCGAAGTGTTATGTATTCCTCGTCGACACTACAAATGAATGTAAATGCGACACTTCCTCGCTAGGAAATAGCGTCTACAGATGTCTAGCTATCGTAGCAATAGAGTTTAAATGCTTCTTAAAACGAGATATTGCATCTCATATCTATGTTTCATGATAAGATATAATATGATTTGCGAAGTGTTATGTATTCCTCGTCAACAATTCAAATGAATGTAAATGCGACACTTCCTCGCTAGGAAATAGCGTCTGCAGATGTCTAGGTATCGTAGCGATAGAGTTCTAATGCTTCTTAAAACGCGATATCGCATCTCATTTCTATGTTTCATGGTAAGATATAATTTGATTTGCGAAGTGTTATGTATTCCTCGTCTACACTTCAAATGAATGTAAATGCGACACTTCCTCGCTAGGAAATAGCGTTTGCAGTTGTCTACGCATCGTAGCAATAGAGTTCTTATGATTCTTAAAACGCGATATCGCATCTCATTTCTATGTTTCATGGTAAGATATAATATGATTTGCGAAGTGTTATGTATTCCTCGTCTACACTACAAATGAATGTAAATGCGACACTTCCTTGCAATGAAATAGCGTTTGCGGATGTCTACGTATCGTAGCAATAGAGTTCTTATGATTCTTAGAACGCGATATCGCATCTCATTTCTATGGTTCATGGTAAGATATAATATGATTTGCGAAGTGCCATGTATTCCTCGTCTACACTTCAAATGAATGTAAATGCGACACTTCCTTGCTAGGAAATAGCGTCTGCAAATATCTAGGTATCGTAGCAATAGAGTGCAAGTGCTTCTTAAATCGAGATATTGCATCTCATATCTATGTTTAATGATGAGATATAATATTCATTGCGAAGTGTTATGCATTCCTCGTCTACACTTCAAATGAATGTAAATGCGACACTTCCTTGCTAGGAAATATCGTCTGCAAATATCTAGGTATCGTAGCAATAGAGTTCAAGTGCTTCTTAAAACGAGATATTGCATCTCATATCTATGTTTAATGATAAGATATAATATTCATTGCGAAGTGTTATGCATTCCTCGTCTACGATTCAAATGAATGTAAATGCGACACTTCCTTGCAAGGAAATAGCGTCTGCAGATGTCTAGGTATTGTAGCAATAGAGTTGTAATGCTTCTTAAAACGCGATATCCAATCTCATTTCTATGTTTCATGGTAAGATGTAATATGATTTGCGAAGTGTTATGTATTCCTCGTCTACACTTCAAATGAATGTGAATGCGACACTTCCTCGCTAGGAAATAGCGTTTGCGGATGTCTACGTATCGTAGCAATAGAGTTCTTATGATTCTTAGAACGCGATATCGCATCTCATTTCTATGGTTCATGGTAAGATATAATATGATTTGCGAAGTGTTATGTATTCCTCGTCTACACTTCAAATGAATGTAAATGCGACACTTCCTTGCTAGGAAATAGCGTCTGCAGATGTCTACGTATTGTAACAATAGAGTTGTAATGCTTCTTAAAACGCGATATAGCATCTCATTCCTATGTTTCATGGTAAGATGTAATATGATTTGCGAAGTGTTATGTATTCCTCGTCTACACTTCAAATGAATGTAAATGCGACACTTCCTTGTAAAGAAATAGCGTTTGCAGATGTCTACGTATCGAAGCAATAGAATTCAAATGCTTCTTAAGACGAGATATTGCATCTCATATCTATGTTTCATGATAAAATATAATATTCATTGCGAAGTGTTATGCACTCCTCGTCTACGATTCAAATGAAAGTAAATGCGATACTTCCTTGCAAGGAAATAACGATTGCAGATGTCTACGTATCGTAGCAATAGAGTTCATATGATACTTAAAACGCGATATCGCATCTCATTTCTATGTTTCATGGTAAGATATAACATGATTTGCGAAGTGTTATGTATTCCTCGTCTACACTTCGAATGAGTGTGAATGCGATACTTCCTCGCTAGGAAGTAGCGTTTGCAGATGTCTGCGTATCGTAGCAATAGCTTTCTAATGCTTCTTAAAACGTGATATCGCATTTCATTTCTATGTTTCATGGTAAGATACAATATGATTTGCGAAGTGTCATGTATTCCTCGTCTACACTTCAAATGAATGTAAATGCGACACTTCCTTGCAAGGAAATAGCGTTTGCAGATGTCTACGTACCGAAGCAATAGAATTCAAATGCTTCTTAATACGAGATATTGCATCTCATATCTATGTTTCATGATAAAATATAATATTCATTGCGAAGTGTTATGCACTCCTCGTCTACGATTCAAATGAAAGTAAATGCGATACTTCCTTGCAAGGAAATTACGATTGCAGATGTCTACGTATCGTAGCAATAGATTTCTTATGATTCTTAGAACGCGATATCACATCTCATTTCTATGGTTCATGGTAAGATATAATATGATTTGCGAAGTGTTATGTATTCCTCGTCTACACTTCAAATGAATGTAAATGCGACACTTCCTTGCTAGGAAATAGCGTCTGCAGATGTCTACGTATTGTAACAATAGAGTTGTAATGCTTCTTAAAACGCGATATCGCATCTCATTCCTATGTTTCATGGTAAGATGTAATATGATTTGCGAAGTGTTATGTATTCCTCGTCTACACTTCAAATGAATGTAAATGCGACACTTCCTTGCAAGGAAATAGCGTTTGCAGATGTCTACGTATCGAAGCAATAGAATTCAAATGCTTCTTAAGACGAGATATTGCATCTCATATCTATGTTTCATGATAAAATATAATATTCATTGCGAAGTGTTATGCACTCCTCGTCTACGATTCAAATGAAAGTAAATGCGATACTTCCTTGCAAGGAAATAACGATTGCAGATGTCTACGTATCGTAGCAATAGAGTTCATATGATACTTAAAACGCGATATCGCATCTCATTTCTATGTTTCATGGTAAGATATAACATGATTTGCGAAGTGTTATGTATTCCTCGTCTACACTTCGAATGAATGTGAATGCGATACTTCCTCGCTAGGAAATAGCGTCTGCAGATGTCTGCGTATCGTAGCAATAGCTTTCTAATGCTTCTTGAAACGTCATATCGCATTTCATTTCTATGTTTCATGGTAAGATACAATATGATTTGCGAAGTGTCATGTATTCCTCGTCTACACTTCAAATGAATGTAAACGCGACACTTCCTTGCAAGGAAATAGCGTTTGCAGATGTCTACGTATCGAAGCAATAGAATTCAAATGCTTCTTAATACGAGATATTGCATCTCATATCTATGTTTCATGATAAAATATAATATTCATTGCGAAGTGTTATGCACTCCTCGTCTACGATTCAAATGAAAGTAAATGCGATACTTCCTTGCAAGGAAATTACGATTGCAGATGTCTACGTATCGTAGCAATAGATTTCTTATGATTCTTAGAACGCGATATCGCATCTCATTTCTATGGTTCATGGTAAGATATAATATGATTTGCGAAGTGTTATGTATTCCTCGTCTACACTTCAAATGAATGTAAATGCGACACTTCCTTGCTAAGAAATAGCGTCTGCAGATGTCTACGTATTGTAACAATAGAGTTGTAATGCTTCTTAAAACGCGATATCGCATCTCATTCCTATGTTTCATGGTAAGATGTAATATGATTTGCGAAGTGTTATGTATTCCTCGTCTACACTTCAAATGAATGTAAATGCGACACTTCCTTGCAAGGAAATAGCGTTTGCAGATGTCTACGTATCGAAGCAATAGAATTCAAATGCTTCTTAAGACGAGATATTGCATCTCATATCTATGTTTCATGATAAAATATAATATTCATTGCGAAGTGTTATGCACTCCTCGTCTACGATTCAAATGAAAGTAAATGCGATACTTCCTTGCAAGGAAATAACGATTGCAGATGTCTACGTATCGTAGCAATAGAGTTCATATGATACTTAAAACGCGATATCGCATCTCATTTCTATGTTTCATGGTAAGATATAACATGATTTGCGAAGTGTTATGTATTCCTCGTCTACACTTCGAATGAATGTGAATGCGATACTTCCTCGCTAGGAAATAGCGTTTGCAGATGTCTGCGTATCGTAGCAATAGCTTTCTAATGCTTCTTGAAACGTCATATCGCATTTCATTTCTATGTTTCATGGTAAGATACAATATGATTTGCGAAGTGTCATGTATTCCTCGTCTACACTTCAAATGAATGTAAATGCGACACTTCCTTGCAAGGAAATAGCGTCTGCAGATGTCTACGTATCGAAGCAATAGAATTCAAATGCTTCTTAATACGAGATATTGCATCTCATATCTATGTTTCATGATAAAATATAATATTCATTGCGAAGTGTTATGCACTCCTCGTCTACGATTCAAATGAAAGTAAATGCGATACTTCCTTGCAAGGAAATTACGATTGCAGATGTCTACGTATCGTAGCAATAGATTTCTTATGATTCTTAGAACGCGATATCGCATCTCATTTCTATGGTTCATGGTAAGATATAATATGATTTGCGAAGTGTTATGTATTCCTCGTCTACACTTCAAATGAATGTAAATGCGACACTTCCTTGCTAGGAAATAGCGTCTGCAGATGTCTACGTATTGTAACAATAGAGTTGTAATGCTCCTTAAAACGCGATATCGCATCTCATTCCTATGTTTCATGGTAAGATGTAATATGATTTGCGAAGTGTTATGTATTCCTCGTCTACACTTCAAATGAATGTAAATGCGACACTTCCTTGCAAGGAAATAGCGTTTGCAGATGTCTACGTATCGAAGCAATAGAATTCAAATGCTTCCTAAGACGAGATATTGCATCTCATATCTATGTTTCATGATAAAATATAATATTCATTGCGAAGTGTTATGCACTCCTCGTCTACGATTCAAATGAAAGTAAATGCGATACTTCATTGCAAGGAAATAACGATTGCAGATGTCTACGTATCGTAGCAATAGAGTTCATATGATACTTAAAACGCGATATCGCATCTCATTTCTATGTTTCATGGTAAGATATAACATGATTTGCGAAGTGTTATGTATTCCTCGTCTACACTTCGAATGAATGTGAATGCGATACTTCCTCGCTAGGAAATAGCGTTTGCAGATGTCTGCGTATCGTAGCAATAGCTTTCTAATGCTTCTTAAAACGTGATATCGCATTTCATTTCTATGTTTCATGGTAAGATACAATATGATTTGCGAAGTGTCATGTATTCCTCGTCTACACTTCAAATGAATGTAAATGCGACACTTCCTTGCAAGGAAATAGCGTTTGCAGATGTCTACGTATCGAAGCAATAGAATTCAAATGCTTCTTAAGACGAGATATTGCATCTCATATCTATGTTTCATGATAAAATATAATATTCATTGCGAAGTGTTATGCACTCCTCGTCTACGATTCAAATGAAAGTAAATGCGATACTTCCTTGCAAGGAAATTACGATTGCAGATGTCTACGTATCGTAGCAATAGATTTCTAATGCTTCTTAAAACGCGATATCGCATCTCATTTCTATGTTTCATGGTAAGATATAATATGATTTGCGAAGTGTCATGTATTCCTCTTCTACACTTCAAATGAATGTAAATGCGACACTTCCTTGCTAGGAAATAGCGTCTGCAGATGTCTAGGTATTGTAGCAATAGAGTTTAAATGCTTCTTAAAACGAGATATTGCATCTCATATCTATGTTTCATGATAAGATATAATATGATTTGCGAAGTGTTATGTATTCCTCGTCAACAATTCAAATGAATGTAAATGCGACACTTCCTCGCTAGGAAATAGCGTCTGCAGATGTCTAGGTATCGTAGCGATAGAGTTCTAATGCTTCTTAAAACGCGATATCGCATCTCATTTCTATGTTTCATGGTAAGATATAATTTGATTTGCGAAGTGTTATGTATTCCTCGTCTACACTTCAAATGAATGTAAATGCGACACTTCCTCGCTAGGAAATAGCGTTTGCAGTTGTCTACGTATCGTAGCAATAGAGTTCTTATGATTCTTAAAAGGCGATATCGCATTTCATTTCCATGTTTCAGGGTAAGATATAATATGAATTGAGAAGTGTTATGTATTCCTCGTCTACACTACAAATGAATGTAAATGCGACACTTCCTTGCAAGGAAATAGCGTTTGCAGATGTCTACCTATCGTAGCAATAGAGTTCTAATGCTTCTTAAAACGCGATATCGCATCTCATTTCTATGTATCATGGTAAGATATAATATGATTTGCGAAGTGTTATGTATTCCTCGTCTACACTTCAAATGAATGTAAATGCGACACTTCCTTGCAAGGAAATAGCGTTTGCAGATGTCTACCTATCGTAGCAATAGAGTTCTAATGCTTCTTAAAACGCGATATCGCATCTCATTTCTATGTTTCATGGTATGATATAATATGATGTGCGAAGTTTTATGTATTCCTCGTCTACACTTCAAATGAATGTAAATGCGACACTTCCTCGCTAGGAAATAGCGTTTTCAGTTGTCTACGTATCGTAGCAATAGATTTCTAATGCTTCTTAAAACGCGATATCGCATCTCATTTCTATGTTTCATGGTAAGATATAATATGATTTGAGAAGTGTTATGTATTCCTCGTCTACACTACAAATGAATGTAAATGCGACACTTCCTTGCAATGAAATAGCGATTGCAGATGTCTACGTATCGTAGCAATAGTGTTCTTATGATTCTTAAAACGCGATATCGCATCTCATTTCTATGTTTCATGGTATGATATAATATGATTTGAGAAGTGTTATGTATTCCTCGTCTACACTACAAATGAATGTAAATGCGACACTTCCTTGCAATGAAATAGCGTTTGCAGATGTCTACGTATCGTAGCAATAGTGTTCCTATGATTCTTAAAACGCGATACCGTAACTCATTACTATGTTTCATGGTAAGATATAATATGATTTGCGAAGTGTTATGTATTCCTCGTCTACACTACAAATGAATGTAAATGCGACACTTCCTCGCTAGGAAATAGCGTTTGCAGTTGTCTACGTATCGTAGCAATAGAGATCTTATGATTCTTAAAACGCGATATCGCATCCCATTTCTATGTTTCATGGTACGATAAAGTATGATTTGCAAAGTGTTATGTATTCCTCGTCTACACTTCAAATGAATGTAAATGCGACACTTCCTTGCAAGGAAATAGCGTCTGCAGATGTCTACGTATCGTAGCAATAGAGTTCAAATGCTTCTTAAAACGAGATATTGCATCTCATATCTATGTTTCATGATAAGATATAATATTCATTGCGAAGTGTTATGCACTCCTCGTATACCATTCAAATGAATGTAAATGCGACACTTCCTTCCAAGGAAATAGCGTTTGCAGTTGTCCACGTATCGTAGCAGTAGATTTCATATGATTCTTAAAACGCGATATCGCATCTCATTTCTATGTTTCATGGTAAGATATAATATGATTTGCGAAGTGTTATGTATTCCTCGTCTACACTTCAAATGAATGTAAATGCGACACTTCCTTGCAAGGAAACAGCGTCTGCAGATGTCTACCTATCGTAGCAATAGAGTTCTAGTGCTTCTTAAAACGCGATATCGCATCTCATTTCTATGTTTCATGGTATGATATAATATGATGTGCGAAGTGTTATGTACTCCTCGTCTACACTTCACATGAATGTAAATGCGACACTTCCTCGCTAGGAAATAGCGTTTGCAGTTGTCTACGTATCGTAGCAATAGAGTTCTTATGATTCTTAAAACGCGATATCGCATCTCATTTCTATGTTTCATGGTATGATATAATATGATTTGAGAAGTGTTATGTATTCCTCGTCTACACTTCAAATGAATGTAAATGCGACACTTCCTTGCAAAGAAATAGCGTTTGCAGATGTCTACGTATCGAAGCAATAGAGTTCAAATGCTTCTTAAAACGAGATATTGCATCTCATATCTATGTTTCATGATAAGATATAATATTCATTGCGAAGTGTTATGCATTCCTCGTCTACGATTCAAATGAAAGTAAATGCGACACTTCCTTGCAAGGAAATAGCGTTTGCAGATGTCTACGTATCGTAGCAATAGAGTTCATATGATTCTTAAAACGCGATATCGCATCTCATTTCTATGTTTCATGGTAAGATATAACATGATTTGCGAAGTGTTATGCATTCCTCGTCTACACTTCAAATGAATGTATATGCGGCACTTCCTTGCTAGGAAATAGCGTCTGCAGATGTCTAGGTATCGTAGCGATAGAGTTCTAATGCTCCTTAAAACGCGATATAGCATCTCATTTCTATGTTTCATGGTAAGATGTAGTATGATTTGCGAAGTGTTATGTATTCCTCCTCTACACTTCAAATGAATGTAAATGCGACACTTCCTTGCTAGGAAATAGCGTCTGCAGATGTCTAGGTACCGTAGCAATAGAGTTCTAATGCTTCTTAAGACGCGATATCGCATCTCATTTCTATGTTTCATGGTAAGATATAACATTCATTGCGAAGTGTTATGCACTCCACGTCTACGATTCAAATGAATGTAAATGCGACACTTCCTTGCAAGGAAATAGCGTTTGCAGATGTCTACGTATCGAAGCAATAGAGATCAAATGCGTCTTAAAACGAGATATCGCATCTCATTTCTATGTTTCATGGTAAGATATATCATGATTTGCGAAGTGTTATGTATTCCTCGTCTACACATCAAATGAGTGTGAATGCGATACTTCCTCGCTAGGAAATAGCGTTTGCAGATGTCTGCCTATCGTAGCAATAGCTTTCTAATGCTTCTCAAAACGCGATATCGCATCTCATTTCTATGTTTCATGGTAAGATATAATATGATTTGCGAAGTGTCATGTATTCCACGTCTACACTTCAAATGAATGTAAATGCGACACTTCCTTGCAAAGAAATAGCGTTTGCAGATGTCTACGTATCGTAGCAATAGATTTCTAATGCTTCTTAAAACGCGATATCGCATCTTATTTCTGTGTTTCATGGTAAGATATGATATGATTTGCGAAGTGTCATGTATTCCTCTTCTACACTTCAAATGACTGTAAATGCGACACTTCCTTGCAAGGAAATAGCGTTTGCAGTTGTCTACGTATCGTAGCAATAGAGTTCTTATGATTCTTAAAACGCGATATCGCATCTCATTTCTATCTTTCACGGTAAGATATAATATTCATTGCGAAGTGTTATGTATTCCTCGTCTACACTTCAAATGAATGTGAATGCGACACTTCCTGGCTAGGAAATAGCGTTTGCAGATGTCTACGTATCGTAGCAGTAGTGTTCTTATGATACTTAAAACGCGATATCGCATATCATTTCTATGTTTCATGGTAAGATATAATATGATTTGCGAAGTGTTATGTATTCCTCGTCTACACTTCAATTGAATGTAAGTGCGACACTTGCTTGCTAGGAAATAGCGTCTGCAGATGTCAAGGTATCGTAGAGATAGTGTTCTAATGCTTCTTAAAACGCGATATTGCATCACATTCCTATGTTTCATGGCAAGATATAATATGATTTGCGAAGTGTTATGTATTCCTCGTCTACACTTCAAATGAATATGAATGCGACACTTCCTCGCTAGGAAATAGCGTTTGCGGATGTCTACGTATCGTAGCAATAGAGTTCTTATAATTCTTAGAATGTGATATCTCATCTCATTTCTATGGTTCATGGTAAGATATAATATGATTTGCGAAGTGTTATGTATACCTCGTCTACACTTCAAATGAATGTAAATACGACACTTCCTTGCTAGGAAATAGCGTCTGCAGATGTCTAAGTTCGTAGCGATAGAGTTCTAATGCTTCTTAAAACGCGATATCGCATCTCATTTCTATGTTTCATGGTAAGATATAATATGATTTGCGAAGTGTTATGTATTCCTCGTCTACATTTCAAATGAATGTAAATGCGACACTTCCTCGATAGGAAATAGCGTTTGCAGATGTCTACGTATCGTAGCAATAGTGTTCTTATGATTCTTAAAACGCGATATCGCATCTCATTTCTATGTTTCATGGTAAGATATAATATGATTTGCGAAGTGTTATATATTACTCGTCTACACTTCAAATGAATGTAAATGCGACACTACCTAGCAAGGAAATAGGGTTTGCAGATGTCTACCTATCGTAGCAATAGAGTTCTAATGCTTTGTAAAACGCGATATCGCATCTCATTTCTATGTTTCATGGTAAGATATAATATGATTTGCGAAGTGTTATGTATTCCTCGTCTACACTTCAAATGAATGTAAATGCGACACTTCCTTGCTAGGAAATAGCGTCTGCAGATGTCTAGGTATTGTAGCAATAGAGTTGTAATGCTTCTTAAAACGCGATATCGCATCTCATTTCTATGTTTCATGGTAAGATGTAATATGATTTGCGAAGTGTTATGTATTCCTCGTCTACACTTCAAATGAATGTGAATGCGACACTTCCTCGCTAGGAAATAGCGTTTGCGGATGTCTACGTATCGTAGCAATAGAGTTCTTATGATTCTTAGAACGCGATATCGCATCTCATTTCTATGGTTCATGGTAAGATATAATATGATTTGCGAAGTGTTATGTATTCCTCGTCTACACTTCAAATGAATGTAAATGCAACACTTCCTTGCTAGGAAATAGCGTCTGCAGATATCTAGGTATTGTAGCAATAGAGTTGTAATGCTTCTTAAAACGCGATATCGCATCTCATTTCTATGTTTCATGGTAAGGTGTAATATGATTTACGAAGTGTTATGTATTCCTCGTCTACACTTCAAATGAATGTAAATGCGACACTTCCTTGCAAGGAAATAGCGTTTGCAGATGTCTACGTATCGAAGCAATAGAGTTCAAATGCTTCTTAAGACGAGATATTGCATCTCATATCTATGTTTCACGATAAAATATAATATTCATTGCGAAGTGTTATGCACTCCTCGTCTACGATTCAAATGAAAGTAAATGCGACACTTCCTTGCAAGGAAATTACGATTGCAGATGTCTGCGTATCGTAGCAATAGAGTTCATATGATACTTAAAACGAGATATTGCATCTCATATCTATGTTTCATGATAAGATATAACATTCATTGCGAAGTGTTATGCATTCCTCGTCTACACTTCAAATGAATGTATATGCGGCACTTCCTTGCTAGGAAATAGCGTCTGCAGATGTCTAGGTATCGTAGCGATAGAGTTCTAATGCTCCTTAAAACGCGGTATAGCATCTCATTTCTATGTTTCATGGTAAGATGTAGTATGATTTGCGAAGTGTTATGTATTCCTCCTCTACACTTCAAATGAATGTAAATGCGACACTTCCTTGCAAGGGAATAGCGTTTGCTGGTGTCTACGTATCGAAGCAATAGAATTCAAATGCTTCTTAAAACTAGATATTGCATCTCATACCTATGTTTCATGATAAAATGTAATATTCATTGCGAAGTGTTATGCACTCCTCGTCTACGATTCAAATGAAAGTAAATGCGACACTTCCTTGCAAGGAAATAACGATTGCAGATGTCTACGTATCGTAGCAATAGAGTTCATATGATACTTAAAACGCGATATCGCATCTCATTTCTATGTTTCATGGTAAGATATATCATGATTTGCGAAGTGTTATGTATTCCTCGTCTACACATCAAATGAGTGTGAATGCGATACTTCCTCGCTAGGAAATAGCGTTTGCAGATGTCTGCGTATCGTAGCAATAGCTTTCTAATGCTTCTCAAAACGCGATATCGCATCTCATTTCTATGTTTCATGGTAAGATATAATATGATTTGCGAAGTGTCATGTATTCCTCGTCAACACTTCAAAAGAATGTAAATGCCACACTTCCTTGCTAGGAAATAGCGTCTGCAGATGTCTAGGTACCGTAGCAATAGAGTTCTAATGCTTCTTAAAACGCGACATCGCATCTCATTTCTATGTTTCATGGTAAGATATAACATTCATTGCGAAGTGTTATGCACTCCACGTCTACGATTCAAATGAATGTAAATGCGACACTTCCTTGCAAGGAAATAGCGTTTGCAGATGTCTACGTATCGAAGCAATAGAGATCAAATGCGTCTTAAAACGAGATATCGCATCTCATTTCTATGTTTCATGGTAAGATATAGTATGATTTGCGAAGTGTTATGTATTCCTCGTCTACACTTCAAATGAATGTAAATGCGACACTTCCTTGCAAAGAAATAGCGTTTGCAGATGTCTACGTATCGAAGCAATAGAGTTCAAATGCTTCTTAAAACGAGATATTGCATCTCATATCTATGTTTCATGATAAGATATAATATTCATTGCGAAGTGTTATGTATTCCACGTCTACACTTCAAATGAATGTAAATGCGACACTTCCTCGCTAGGAAATAGCGTTTGCAGATGTCTACGTATCGTAGCAATAGTGTTCTTATGATTCTTAAAACGCGATATCGCATCTTATTTCTGTGTTTCATGGTAAGATATGATATGATTTGCGAAGTGTCATGTATTCCTCTTCTACACTTCAAACGACTGTAAATGCGACACTACCTTGCAAGGAAATAGCGTTTGCAGTTGTCTACGTATCGAAGCAATAGAGTTCAAATGCTTCTTAAGACGAGATATTGCATCTCATATCTATGTTTCACGATAAAATATAATATTCATTGCGAAGTGTTATGCACTCCTCGTCTACGATTCAAATGAAAGTAAATGCGACACTTCCTTGCAAGGAAATTACGATTGCAGATGTCTGCGTATCGTAGCAATAGAGTTCATATGATACTTAAAACGAGATATTGCATCTCATATCTATGTTTCATGATAAGATATAACATTCATTGCGAAGTGTTATGCATTCCTCGTCTACACTTCAAATGAATGTATATGCGGCACTTCCTTGCTAGGAAATAGCGTCTGCAGATGTCTAGGTATCGTAGCGATAGAGTTCTAATGCTCCTTAAAACGCGATATAGCATCTCATTTCTATGTTTCATGGTAAGATGTAGTATGATTTGCGAAGTGTTATGTATTCCTCCTCTACACTTCAAATGAATGTAAATGCGACACTTCCTTGCAAGGGAATAGCGTTTGCTGATGTCTACGTATCGAAGCAATAGAGTTCAAATGCTTCTTAAAACTAGATATTGCATCTCATACCTATGTTTCATGATAAAATGTAATATTCATTGCGAAGTGTTATGCACTCCTCGTCTACGATTCAAATGAAAGTAAATGCGACACTTCCTTGCAAGGAAATAACGATTGCAGATGTCTACGTATCGTAGCAATAGCTTTCTAATGCTTCTCAAAACGCGATATCGCATCTCATTTCTATGTTTCATGGTAAGATATAATATGATTTGCGAAGTGTCATGTATTCCTCGTCAACACTTCAAAAGAATGTAAATGCCACACTTCCTTGCTAGGAAATAGCGTCTGCAGATGTCTGCGTATCGTAGCAATAGCTTTCTAATGCTTCTCAAAACGCGATATCGCATCTCATTTCTATGTTTCATGGTAAGATATAACATTCATTGCGAAGTGTTATGCACTCCACGTCTACGATTCAAATGAATGTAAATGCGACACTTCCTTGCAAGGAAATAGCGTTTGCAGATGTCTACGTATCGAAGCAATAGAGATCAAATGCGTCTTAAAACGAGATATCGCATTACATTTCTATGTTTCATGGTAACATATAGTATGATTTGCGAAGTGTTATGTATTCCTCGTCTACACTTCAAATGAATGTAAATGCGACACTTCCTTGCAAAGAAATAGCGTTTGCAGATGTCTACGTATCGAAGCAATAGAGTTCAAATGCTTCTTAAAACGAGATATTGCATCTCATATCTATGTTTCATGATAAGATATAATATTCATTGCGAAGTGTTATGTATTCCACGTCTACACTTCAAATGAATGTAAATGCGACACTTCCTTGCAAAGAAATAGCGTTTGCAGATGTCTACGTATCGTAGCAATAGATTTCTAATGCTTCTTAAAACGCGATATCGCATCTTATTTCTGTGTTTCATGGTAAGATATGATATGATTTGCGAAGTGTCATGTATTCCTCTTCTACACTTCAAATGACTGTAAATGCGACACTACCTTGCAAGGAAATAGCGTTTGCAGTTGTCTACGTATCGTAGCAATAGAGTTCTTATGATTCTTAAAACGCGATATCGCATCTCATTTCTATCTTTCACGGTAAGATATAATATTCATTGCGAAGTGTTATGTATTCCTCGTCTACACTTCAAATAAATGTGAATGCGACACTTCCTGGCTAGGAAATAGCGTTTGCAGATGTCTACGTATCGTAGCAGTAGTGTTCTTATGATACTTAAAACGCGATATCGCATCTCATTTCTATGTTTCATGGTAAGATATAATATGATTTGCGAAGTGTTATGTATTCCTCGTCTACACTTCAATTGAATGTAAATGCGACACTTGCTTGCTAGGAAATAGCGTCTGCAGATGTCTAGGTATCGTAGAGATAGTGTTCTAATGCTTCTTAAAACGCGATATTGCATCACATTCCTATGTTTCATGGTAAGATATAATATGATTTGCGAAGTGTTATGTATTCCTCGTCTACACTTCAAATGAATGTATATGCGGCACTTCCTTGCTAGGAAATAGCGTCTGCAGATGTCTAGGTATCGTAGCGATAGAGTTCTAATGCTCCTTAAAACGCGATATCGCATTTCATTTCTATGTTTCATGGTAAGATATATCATGATTTGCGAAGTGTTATGTATTCCTCGTCTACACATCAAATGAGTGTGAATGCGATACTTCCTCGCTAGGAAATAGCGTTTGCAGATGTCTGCGTATCGTAGCAATAGAGTTCTTATGATTCTTAAAACGCGATATCGCATCTCATTTCTATGTTTCATGGTACGATAAAGTATGATTTGCAAAGTGTTATGTATTCCTCGTCTACACTTCAAATGACTGTAAATGCGACACTACCTTGCAAGGAAATAGCGTTTGCAGTTGTCTACGTATCGTAGCAATAGAGTTCTTATGATTCTTAAAACGCGATATCGCATCTCATTTCTATCTTTCACGGTAAGATATAATATTCATTGCGAAGTGTTATGTATTCCTCGTCTACACTTCAAATGAATGTGAATGCGACACTTCCTGGCTAGGAAATAGCGTTTGCAGATGTCTACGTATCGTAGAAGTAGTGTTCTTATGATACTTAAAACGCGATATCGCATCTCATTTCTATGTTTCATGGTAAGATATAATATGATTTGCGAAGTGTTATGTATTCCTCGTCTACACTTCAATTGAATGTAAATGCGACACTTGCTTGCTAGGAAATAGCGTCTGCAGATGTCTAGGTATCGTAGAGATAGTGTTCTAATGCTTCTTAAAACGCGATATTGCATCACATTCCTATGTTTCATGGTAAGATATAATATGATTTGCGAAGTGTTATGTATTCCTCGTCTACACTTCAAATGAATGTATATGCGGCACTTCCTTGCTAGGAAATAGCGTCTGCAGATGTCTAGGTATCGTAGCGATAGAGTTCTAATGCTCCTTAAAACGCGATATCGCATCTCATTTCTATGTTTCATGGTAAGATATATCATGATTTGCGAAGTGTTATGTATTCCTCGTCTACACATCAAATGAGTGTGAATGCGATACTTCCTCGCTAGGAAATAGCGTTTGCAGATGTCTGCGTATCGTAGCAATAGCTTTCTAATGCTTCTCAAAACGCGATATCGCATCTCATTTCTATGTTTCATGGTAAGATATAATATGATTTGCGAAGTGTCATGTATTCCTCGTCAACACTTCAAAAGAATGTAAATGCCACACCTCCTTGCTAGGAAATAGCGTCTGCAGATGTCTAGGTACCGTAGCAATAGAGTTCTAATGCTTCTTAAAACGCGATATCGCATCTCATTTCTATGTTTCATGGTAAGATATAACATTCATTGCGAAGTGTTATGCACTCCACGTCTACGATTCAAATGAATGTAAATGCGACACTTCCTTGCAAGGAAATAGCGTTTGCAGATGTCTACGTATCGAAGCAATAGAGATCAAATGCGTCTTAAAACGCGATATCGCATCTCATTTCTATGTTTCATGGTAAGATATAATATGATTTGCGAAGTGTTATGTATTCCTCGTCTACACTACAAATGAATGTAAATGCGACACTTCCTTGCAATGAAATAGCGTTTGCAGATGTCTACGTATCGTAGCAATAGTGTTCCTATGATTCTTAAAACGCGATACCGTAACTCATTACTATGTTTCATGGTAAGATATAATATGATTTGCGAAGTGTTATGTATTCCTCGTCTACACTACAAATGAATGTAAATGCGACACTTCCTCGCTAGGAAATAGCGTTTGCAGTTGTCTACGTATCGTAGCAATAGAGTTCTTATGATTCTTAAAACGCGATATCGCATCTCATTTCTATGTTTCATGGTACGATAAAGTATGATTTGCAAAGTGTTATGTATTCCTCGTCTACACTTCAAATTAATGTAAATGCGACACTTCCTTGCAAGGAAATAGCGTCTGCAGATGTCTACGTATCGTAGCAATAGAGTTCAAATGCTTCTTAAAACGAGATATTGCATCTCATATCTATGTTTCATGATAAGATGTAATATTCATTGCGAAGTGTTATGCACTCCTCGTATACCATTCAAATGAATGTAAATGCGACACTTCCTTCCAAGGAAATAGCGTTTGCAGTTGTCCACGTATCGTAGCAGTAGATTTCATATGATTCTTAAAACGCGATATCGCATCTCATTTCTATGTTTCATGGTAAGATATAATATGATTTGCGAAGTGTTATGTATTCCTCGTCTACACTTCAAATGAATGTAAATGCGACACTTCCTTGCAAGGAAATAGCGTCTGCAGATGTCTACCTATCGTAGCAATAGAGTTCTAGTGCTTCTTAAAACGCGATATCGCATCTCATTTCTATGTTTCATGGTATGATATAATATGATGTGCGAAGTGTTATGTACTCCTCGTCTACACTTCACATGAATGTAAATGCGACACTTCCTCGCTAGGAAATAGCGTTTGCAGTTGTCTACGTATCGTAGCAATAGAGTTCTTATGATTCTTAAAACGCGATATCGCATCTCATTTCTATGTTTCATGGTATGATATAATATGATTTGAGAAGTGTTATGTATTCCTCGTCTACACTTCAAATGAATGTAAATGCGACACTTCCTTGCAAAGAAATAGCGTTTGCAGATGTCTACGTATCGAAGCAATAGAGTTCAAATGCTTCTTAAAACGAGATATTGCATCTCATATCTATGTTTCATGATAAGATATAATATTCATTGCGAAGTGTTATGCATTCCTCGTCTACGATTCAAATGAAAGTAAATGCGACACTTCCTTGCAAGGAAATAGCGTTTGCAGATGTCTACGTATCGTAGCAATAGAGTTCATATGATTCTTAAAACGCGATATCGCATCTCATTTCTATGTTTCATGGTAAGATATAACATGATTTGCGAAGTGTTATGTATTCCTCGTCAACACTTCAAATGAATGTGAATGCGATACTTCCTCGCTAGGAAATAGCGTTTGCAGTTGTCTACGTATCGTAGCAATAGAGTTCTTATGATTCTTAAAACGCGATATCGCATCTCATTTCTATGTTTCATGGTACAATAAAGTATGATTTGCAAAGTGTTATGTATTCCTCGTCTACACTTCAAATTAATGTAAATGCGACACTTCCTTGCAAGGAAATAGCGTCTGCAGATGTCTAGGTATCGTAGCGATAGAGTTCTAATGCTCCTTAAAACGCGATATAGCATCTCATTTCTATGTTTCATGGTAAGATGTAGTATGATTTGCGAAGTGTTATGTATTCCTCGTCTACACTTCAAATGAATGTAAATGCGACACTTCCTTGCAAGGGAATAGCGTTTGCTGATGTCTACGTATCGAAGCAATAGAGTTCAAATGCTTCTTAAAACTAGATATTGCATCTCATACCTATGTTTCATGATAAAATGTAATATTCATTGCGAAGTGTTATGCACTCCTCGTCTACGATTCAAATGAAAGTAAATGCGACACTTCCTTACAAGGAAATAACGATTGCAGATGTCTACGTATCGTAGCAATAGAGTTCATATGATACTTAAAACGCGATATCGCATCTCATTTCTATGTTTCATGGTAAGATATATCATGATTTGCGAAGTGTTATGTATTCCTCGTCTACACATCAAATGAGTGTGAATGCGATACTTCCTCGCTAGGAAATAGCGTTTGCAGATGTCTGCGTATCGTAGCAATAGCTTTCTAATGCTTCTCAAAACGCGATATCGCATCTCATTTCTATGTTTCATGGTAAGATATAATATGATTTGCGAAGTGTCATGTATTCCTCGTCAACACTTCAAAAGAATGTAAATGCCACACTTCCTTGCTAGGAAATAGCGTCTGCAGATATCTAGGTACCGTAGCAATAGAGTTCTAATGCTTCTTAAGACGCGATATCGCATCTCATTTCTATGTTTCATGGTAAGATATAACATTCATTGCGAAGTGTTATGCACTCCACGTCTACGATTCAAATGAATGTAAATGCGACACTTCCTTGCAAGGAAATAGCGTTTGCAGATGTCTACGTATCGAAGCAATAGAGATCAAATGCGTCTTAAAACGAGATATCGCATCTCATTTCTATGTTTCATGGTAAGATATATCATGATTTGCGAAGTGTTATGTATTCCTCGTCTACACATCAAATGAGTGTGAATGCGATACTTCCTCGCTAGGAAATAGCGTTTGCAGATGTCTGCGTATCGTAGCAATAGCTTTCTAATGCTTCTCAAAACGCGATATCGCATCTCATTTCTATGTTTCATGGTAAGATATAATATGATTTGCGAAGTGTCATGTATTCCACGTCTACACTTCAAATGAATGTAAATGCGACACTTCCTTGCAAAGAAATAGCGTTTGCAGATGTCTACGTATCGTAGCAATAGATTTCTAATGCTTCTTAAAACGCGATATCGCATCTTATTTCTGTGTTTCATGGTAAGATATGATATGATTTGCGAAGTGTCATGTATTCCTCTTCTACACTTCAAATGACTGTAAATGCGACACTTCCTTGCAAGGAAATAGCGTTTGCAGTTGTCTACGTATCGTAGCAATAGAGTTCTTATGATTCTTAAAACGCGATATCGCATCTCATTTCTATCTTTCACGGTAAGATATAATATTCATTGCGAAGTGTTATGTATTCCTCGTCTACACTTCAAATGAATGTGAATGCGACACTTCCTGGCTAGGAAATAGCGTTTGCAGATGTCTACGTATCGTAGCAGTAGTGTTCTTATGATACTTAAAACGCGATATCGCATATCATTTCTATGTTTCATGGTAAGATATAATATGATTTGCGAAGTGTTATGTATTCCTCGTCTACACATCAATTGAATGTAAGTGCGACACTTGCTTGCTAGGAAATAGCATCTGCAGATGTCTAGGTATCGTAGAGATAGTGTTCTAATGCTTCTTAAAACGCGATATTGCATCACATTCCTATGTTTCATGGCAAGATATAATATGATTTGCGAAGTGTTATGTATTCCTCGTCTACACTTCAAATGAATATGAATGCGACACTTCCTCGCTAGGAAATAGCGTTTGCGGATGTCTCCGTATCGTAGCAATAGAGTTCTTATAATTCTTAGAATGTGATATCTCATCTCATTTCTATGGTTCATGGTAAGATATAATATGATTTGCGAAGTGTTATGTATTCCTCGTCTACACTTCAAATGAATGTAAATGCGACACTTCCTTGCTAGGAAATAGCGTCTGCAGATGTCTAAGTTCGTAGCGATAGAGTTCTAATGCTTCTTAAAACGCGATATCGCATCTCATTTCTATGTTTCATGGTAAGATATAATATGATTTGCGAAGTGTTATGTATTCCTCGTCTACATTTCAAATGAATGTAAATGCGACACTTCCTCGATAGGAAATAGCGTTTGCAGATGTCTACGTATCGTAGCAATAGTGTTCTTATGATTCTTAAAACGCGATATCGCATCTCATTTCTATGTTTCATGGTAAGATATAATATGATTTGCGAAGTGTTATATATTACTCGTCTACACTTCAAATGAATGTAAATGCGACACTACCTAGCAAGGAAATAGGGTTTGCAGATGTCTACCTATCGTAGCAATAGAGTTCTAATGCTTTGTAAAACGCGATATCGCATCTCATTTCTATGTTTCATGGTAAGATATAATATGATTTGCGAAGTGTTATGTATTCCTCGTCTACACTTCAAATGAATGTAAATGCGACACTTCCTTGCTAGGAAATAGCGTCTGCAGATGTCTAGGTATTGTAGCAATAGAGTTGTAATGCTTCTTAAAACGCGATATCGCATCTCATTTCTATGTTTCATGGTAAGATGTAATATGATTTGCGAAGTGTTATGTATTCCTCGTCTACACTTCAAATGAATGTAAATGCGACACTTCCTTGCAAGGAAATAGCGTTTGCAGATGTCTACGTATCGAAGCAATAGAGTTCAAATGCTTCTTAAGACGAGATATTGCATCTCATATCTATGTTTCACGATAAAATATAATATTCATTGCGAAGTGTTATGCACTCCTCGTCTACGATTCAAATGAAAGTAAATGCGACACTTCCTTGCAAGGAAATTACGATTGCAGATGTCTACGTATCGAAGCAATAGAATTCAAATGCTTCTTAAAACTAGATATTGCATCTCATACCTATGTTTCATGATAACATGTAATATTCATTGCGAAGTGTTATGCACTCCTCGTCTACGATTCAAATGAAAGTAAATGCGACACTTCCTTGCAAGGAAATAACGATTGCAGATGTCTACGTATCGTAGCAATAGAGTTCATATGATACTTAAAACGCGATATCGCATCTCATTTCTATGTTTCATGGTAAGATATATCATGATTTGCGAAGTGTTATGTATTCCTCGTCTACACATCAAATGAGTGTGAATGATATACTTCCTCGCTAGGAATTAGCGTTTGCAGATGTCTGCGTATCGTAGCAATAGCTTTCTAATGCTTCTCAAAACGCGATATCGCATCTCATTTCTATGTTTCATGGTAAGATATAATATGATTTGCGAAGTGTCATGTATTCCTCGTCAACACTTCAAAAGAATGTAAATGCCACACTTCCTTGCTAGGAAATAGCGTCTGCAGATGTCTAGGTACCGTAGCAATAGAGTTCTAATGCTTCTTAAAACGCGATATCGCATCTCATTTCTATGTTTCATGGTAAGATATAACATTCATTGCGAAGTGTTATGCACTCCACGTCTACGATTCAAATGAATGTAAATGCGACACTTCCTTGCAAGGAAATAGCGTTTGCAGATGTCTACGTATCGAAGCAATAGAGATCAAATGCGTCTTAAAACGAGATATCGCATCTCATTTCTATGTTTCATGGTAAGATATAGTATGATTTGCGAAGTGTTATGTATTCCTCGTCTACACTTCAAATGAATGTAAATGCGACACTTCCTTGCAAAGAAATAGCGTTTGCAGATGTCTACGTATCGAAGCAATAGAGTTCAAATGCTTCTTAAAACGAGATATTGCATCTCATATCTATGTTTCACGATAAGATATAATATTCATTGCGAAGTGTTATGTATTCCACGTCTACACTTCAAATGAATGTAAATGCGACACTTCCTTGCAAAGAAATAGCGTTTGCAGATGTCTACGTATCGTAGCAATAGATTTCTAATGCTTCTTAAAACGCGATATCGCATCTTATTTCTGTGTTTCATGGTAAGATATGATATGATTTGCGAAGTGTCATGTATTCCTCTTCTACACTTCAAATGACTGTAAATGCGACACTACCTTGCAAGGAAATAGCGTTTGCAGTTGTCTACGTATCGTAGCAATAGAGTTCTTATGATTCTTAAAACGCGATATCGCATCTCATTTCTATCTTTCACGGTAAGATATAATATTCATTGCGAAGTGTTATGTATTCCTCGTCTACACTTCAAATGAATGTGAATGCGGCACTTCCTGGCTAGGAAATAGCGTTTGCAGATGTCTACGTATCGTAGCAATAGAGTTCTTATAATTCTTAGAATGTGATATCTCATCTCATTTCTATGGTTCATGGTAAGATATAATATGATTTGCGAAGTGTTATATATTCCTCGTCTACACTTCAAATGAATGTAAATGCGACACTTCCTTGCTAGGAAATAGCGTCTGCAGATGTCTAAGTATCGTAGCGATAGAGTTCTAATGCTTCTTAAAACGCGATATCGCATCTCATTTCTATGTTTCATGGTAAGATATAATATGATTTGCGAAGTGTTATGTATTCCTCGTCTACAATTCAAATGAATGTAAATGCGACACTTCCTCGCTAGGAAATAGCGTTTGCAGATGTCTACGTATCGTAGCAATAGTGTTCTTATGATTCTTAAAACGCGATATCGCATCTCATTTCTATGTTTCATGGTAAGATATAATATGATTTGCGAAGTGTTATATATTACTCGTCTACACTTCAAATGAATGTAAATGCGACACTACCTTGCAAGGAAATAGGGTTTGCAGATGTCTACCTATCGTAGCAATAGAGTTCTAATGCTTTGTAAAACGCGATATCGCATCTCATTTCTATGTTTCATGGTAAGATATAATATGATTTGCGAAGTGTTATGTATTCCTCGTCTACACTTCAAATGAATGTAAGTGCGACACTTCCTTGCTAGGAAATAGCGTCTGCAGATGTCTAGGTATTGTAGCAATAGAGTTGTAATGCTTCTTAAAACGCGATATCGCATCTCATTTCTATGTTTCATGGTAAGATGTAATATGATTTGCGAAGTGTTATGTATTCCTCGTCTACACTTCAAATGAATGTGAATGCGACACTTCCTCGCTAGGAAATAGCGTTTGCGGATGTCTACGTATCGTAGCAATAGAGTTCTTATGATTCTTAGAACGCGATATCGCATCTCATTTCTATGGTTCATGGTAAGATATAATATGATTTGCGAAGTGTTATGTGTTCCTCGTCTACACTTCAAATGAATGTAAATGCAACACTTCCTTGCTAGGAAATAGCGTCTGCAGATATCTAGGTATTGTAGCAATAGAGTTCTAATGCTTCTTAAAACGCGATATCGCATCTCATTTCTATGTTTCATGGTAAGGTGTAATATGATTTACGAAGTGTTATGTATTCCTCGTCTACACTTCAAATGAATGTAAATGCGACACTTCCTTGCAAGGAAATAGCGTTTGCAGATGTCTACGTATCGAAGCAATAGAGTTCAAATGCTTCTTAAGACGAGAGATTGCATCTCATAACTATGTTTCACGATAAAATATAATATTCATTGCGAAGTGTTATGCACTCCTCGTCTACGATTCAAATGAAAGTAAATGCGACACTTCCTTGCAAGGAAATTACGATTGCAGATGTCTACGTATCGTAGCAATAGAGTTCATATGATACTTAAAACGCGATATCGCATCTCATTTCTATGTTTCATGGTAAGATATAACATGATTTGCGAAGTGTTATGCATTCCTCGTCTGCGATTCAAACGAATGTAAATGCGACACTTCCTTGCAAGGAAATAGCGTTTGCAGATGTCTACGTATCGTAGCAATAGAGTTCAAATGCTTCTTAAAACGAAATATTGCATCTCATATCTATGTATCATGATAAGATATAATATTCATTGCGAAGTGTTATGCATTCCTCGTGTACGATTCAAATGAATGTAAATGCGACACTTCCTTGCAATGAAATAGCGTTTGCAGATGTCTACGTATCGAAGCAATAGAGATCAAATGCGTCTTAAAACGAGATATCGCATCTCATTTCTATGTTTCATGGTAAGATATAATATGATTTGCGAAGTGTTATGTATTCCTCGTCTACACTTCAAATGAATGTAAATGCGACACTTCCTCGCAAAGAAATAACGTTTGCAGGTGTCTACGTATCGTAGCAATAGATTTCTAATGCTTCTTAAAACGCGATATAGCATCTCATTTCTATGTTTCATGGTAAGATGTAGTATGATTTGCGAAGTGTTATGTATTCCTCCTCTACACTTCAAATGAATGTAAATGCGACACTTCCTTGCAAGGGAATAGCGTTTGCTGATGTCTACGTATCGAAGCAATAGAGT
The DNA here is from genome assembly GCF_050948175.1 of Xylocopa sonorina. NCBI lineage: Eukaryota > Metazoa > Arthropoda > Insecta > Hymenoptera > Apidae > Xylocopa > Xylocopa sonorina. The sequence continues at coordinate 1,044,494 of NW_027490097.1, forward strand.
TCAAATGCTTCTTAAAACTAGATATTGCATCTCATACCTATGTTTCATGATAAAATGTAATATTCATTGCGAAGTGTTATGCACTCCTCGTCTACGATTCAAATGAAAGTAAATGCGACACTTCCTTGCAAGGAAATAACGATTGCAGATGTCTACGTATCGTAGCAATAGAGTTCATATGATACTTAAAACGCGATATCGCATCTCATTTCTATGTTTCATGGTAAGATATATCATGATTTGCGAAGTGTTATGTATTCCTCGTCTACACATCAAATGAGTGTGTATGCGATACTTCCTCGCTAGGAAATAGCGTTTGCAGATGTCTGCGTATCGTAGCAATAACTTTCTAATGCTTCTCAAAACGCGATATCGCATCTCATTTCTATGTTTCATGGTAAGATATATCATGATTTGCGAAGTGTTATGTATTCCTCGTCTACACATCAAATGAGTGTGTATGCGATACTTCCTCGCTAGGAAATAGCGTTTGCAGATGTCTGCGTATCGTAGCAATAGCTTTCTAATGCTTCTCAAAACGCGATATCGCATCTCATTTCTATGTTTCATGGTAAGATATAATATGATTTGCGAAGTGTCATGTATTCCTCGTCAACACTTCAAAAGAATGTAAATGCCACACTTCCTTGCTAGGAAATAGCGTCTGCAGATGTCTAGGTACCGTAGCAATAGAGTTCTAATGCTTCTTAAAACGCGATATCGCATCTCATTTCTATGTTTCATGGTAAGATATAACATTCATTGCGAAGTGTTATGCACTCCACGTCTACGATTCAAATGAATGTAAATGCGACACTTCCTTGCAAGGAAATAGCGTTTGCAGATGTCTACGTATCGAAGCAATAGAGATCAAATGCGTCTTAAAACGAGATATCGCATCTCATTTCTATGTTTCATGGTAAGATATAGTATGATTTGCGAAGTGTTATGTATTCCTCGTCTACACTTCAAATGAATGTAAATGCGACACTTCCTTGCAAAGAAATAGCGTTTGCAGATGTCTACGTATCGAAGCAATAGAGTTCAAATGCTTCTTAAAACGAGATATTGCATCTCATTTCTATGTTTCATGGTAAGATATAATATGATTTGCGAAGTGTTATGTATTCCTCGTCTACACTTCAAATGAATGTAAATGCGACACTTCCTCGCAAAGAAATAACGTTTGCAGGTGTCTACGTATCGTAGCAATAGATTTCTAATGCTTCTTAAAACGCGATATAGCATCTCATTTCTATGTTTCATGGTAAGATGTAGTATGATTTGCGAAGTGTTATGTATTCCTCCTCTACACTTCAAATGAATGTAAATGCGACACTTCCTTGCAAGGGAATAGCGTTTGCTGATGTCTACGTATCGAAGCAATAGAGTTCAAATGCTTCTTAAAACTAGATATTGCATCTCATACCTATGTTTCATGATAAAATGTAATATTCATTGCGAAGTGTTATGCACTCCTCGTCTACGATTCAAATGAAAGTAAATGCGACACTTCCTTGCAAGGAAATAACGATTGCAGATGTCTACGTATCGTAGCAATAGAGTTCATATGATACTTAAAACGCGATATCGCATCTCATTTCTATGTTTCATGGTAGGATATATCATGATTTGCGAAGTGTTATGTATTCCTCGTCTACACATAAAATGAGTGTGTATGCGATACTTCCTCGCTAGGAAATAGCGTTTGCAGATGTCTGCGTATCGTAGCAATAGCTTTCTAATGCTTCTCAAAACGCGATATCGCATCTCATTTCTATGTTTCATGGTAAGATATATCATGATTTGCGAAGTGTTATGTATTCCTCGTCTACACATCAAATGAGTGTGTATGCGATACTTCCTCGCTAGGAAATAGCGTTTGCAGATGTCTGCGTATCGTAGCAATAGCTTTCTAATGCTTCTCAAAACGCGATATCGCATCTCATTTCTATGTTTCATGGTAAGATATAATATGATTTGCGAAGTGTCATGTATTCCTCGTCAACACTTCAAAAGAATGTAAATGCCACACTTCCTTGCTAGGAAATAGCGTCTGCAGATGTCTAGGTACCGTAGCAATAGAGTTCTAATGCTTCTTAAAACGCGATATCGCATTTCATTTCTATGTTTCATGGTAAGATATAACATTCATTGCGAAGTGTTATGCACTCCACGTCTACGATTCAAATGAATGTAAATGCGACACTTCCTTGCAAGGAAATAGCGTTTGCAGATGTCTACGTATCGAAGCAATAGAGATCAAATGCGTCTTAAAACGAGATATCGCATCTCATTTCTATGTTTCATGGTAAGATATAGTATGATTTGCGAAGTGTTATGTATTCCTCGTCTACACTTCAAATGAATGTAAATGCGACACTTCCTTGCAAAGAAATAGCGTTTGCAGATGTCTACGTATCGAAGCAATAGAGTTCAAATGCTTCTTAAAACGAGATATTGCATCTCATTTCTATGTTTCATGGTAAGATATAATATGATTTGCGAAGTGTTATGTATTCCTCGTCTACACTTCAAATGAATGTAAATGCGACACTTCCTCGCAAAGAAATAACGTTTGCAGGTGTCTACGTATCGTAGCAATAGATTTCTAATGCTTCTTAAAACGCGATATAGCATCTCATTTCTATGTTTCATGGTAAGATGTAGTATGATTTGCGAAGTGTTATGTATTCCTCCTCTACACTTCAAATGAATGTAAATGCGACACTTCCTTGCAAGGGAATAGCGTTTGCTGATGTCTACGTATCGAAGCAATAGAGTTCAAATGCTTCTTAAAACTAGATATTGCATCTCATACCTATGTTTCATGATAAAATGTAATATTCATTGCGAAGTGTTATGCACTCCTCGTCTACGATTCAAATGAAAGTAAATGCGACACTTCCTTGCAAGGAAATAACGATTGCAGATGTCTACGTATCGTAGCAATAGAGTTCATATGATACTTAAAACGCGATATCGCATCTCATTTCTATGTTTCATGGTAGGATATATCATGATTTGCGAAGTGTTATGTATTCCTCGTCTACACATAAAATGAGTGTGTATGCGATACTTCCTCGCTAGGAAATAGCGTTTGCAGATGTCTGCGTATCGTAGCAATAGCTTTCTAATGCTTCTCAAAACGCGATATCGCATCTCATTTCTATGTTTCATGGTAAGATATATCATGATTTGCGAAGTGTTATGTATTCCTCGTCTACACATCAAATGAGTGTGTATGCGATACTTCCTCGCTAGGAAATAGCGTTTGCAGATGTCTGCGTATCGTAGCAATAGCTTTCTAATGCTTCTCAAAACGCGATATCGCATCTCATTTCTATGTTTCATGGTAAGATATAATATGATTTGCGAAGTGTCATGTATTCCTCGTCAACACTTCAAAAGAATGTAAATGCCACACTTCCTTGCTAGGAAATAGCGTCTGCAGATGTCTAGGTACCGTAGCAATAGAGTTCTAATGCTTCTTAAAACGCGATATCGCATCTCATTTCTATGTTTCATGGTAAGATATAACATTCATTGCGAAGTGTTATGCACTCCACGTCTACGATTCAAATGAATGTAAATGCGACACTTCCTTGCAAGGAAATAGCGTTTGCAGATGTCTACGTATCGAAGCAATAGAGATCAAATGCGTCTTAAAACGAGATATCGCATCTCATTTCTATGTTTCATGGTAAGATATAGTATGATTTGCGAAGTGTTATGTATTCCTCGTCTACACTTCAAATGAATGTAAATGCGACACTTCCTTGCAAAGAAATAGCGTTTGCAGGTGTCTACGTATCGAAGCAATAGAGTTCAAATGCTTCTTAAAACGAGATATTGCATCTCATATCTATGTTTCATGATAAGATATAATATTCATTGCGAAGTGTTATGTATTCCACGTCTACACTTCAAATGAATGTAAATACGACACTTCCTTGCAAAGAAATAGCGTTTGCAGATGTCTACGTATCGTAGCAATAGATTTCTAATGCTTCTTAAAACGCGATATCGCATCTCATTTCTATCTTTCACGGTAAGATATAATATTCATTGCGAAGTGTTATGTATTCCTCGTCTACACTTCAAATGAATGTAAATGCGACACTTCCTCGCAAAGAAATAACGTTTGCAGGTGTCTACGTATCGTAGCAATAGATTTCTAATGCTTCTTAAAACGCGATATAGCATCTCAATTCTATGTTTCATGGTAAGATGTAGTATGATTTGCGAAGTGTTATGTATTCCTCCTCTACACTTCAAATGAATGTAAATGCGACACTTCCTTGCAAGGGAATAGCGTTTGCTGATGTCTACGTATCGAAGCAATAGAGTTCAAATGCTTCTTAAAACTAGATATTGCATCTCATACCTATGTTTCATGATAAAATGTAATATTCATTGCGAAGTGTTATGCACTCCTCGTCTACGATTCAAATGAAAGTAAATGCGACACTTCCTTGCAAGGAAATAACGATTGCAGATGTCTACGTATCGTAGCAATAGAGTTCATATGATACTTAAAACGCGATATCGCATCTCATTTCTATGTTTCATGGTAAGATATATCATGATTTGCGAAGTGTTATGTATTCCTCGTCTACACATCAAATGAGTGTGTATGCGATACTTCCTCGCTAGGAAATAGCGTTTGCAGATGTCTGCGTATCGTAGCAATAGCTTTCTAATGCTTCTCAAAACGCGATATCGCATCTCATTTCTATGTTTCATGGTAAGATATAATATGATTTGCGAAGTGTCATGTATTCCTCGTCAACACTTCAAAAGAATGTAAATGCCACACTTCCTTGCTAGGAAATAGCGTCTGCAGATGTCTAGGTACCGTAGCAATAGAGTTCTAATGCTTCTTAAAACGCGATATCGCATCTCATTTCTATGTTTCATGGTAAGATATAACATTCATTGCGAAGTGTTATGCACTCCACGTCTACGATTCAAATGAATGTAAATGCGACACTTCCTTGCAAGGAAATAGCGTTTGCAGATGTCTACGTATCGAAGCAATAGAGATCAAATGCGTCTTAAAACGAGATATCGCATCTCATTTCTATGTTTCATGGTAAGATATAGTATGATTTGCGAAGTGTTATGTATTCCTCGTCTACACTTCAAATGAATGTAAATGCGACACTTCCTTGCAAAGAAATAGCGTTTGCAGATGTCTACGTATTGAAGCAATAGAGTTCAAATGCTTCTTAAAACGAGATATTGCATCTCATTTCTATGTTTCATGGTAAGATATAATATGATTTGCGAAGTGTTATGTATTCCTCGTCTACACTTCAAATGAATGTAAATGCGACACTTCCTCGCAAAGAAATAACGTTTGCAGGTGTCTACGTATCGTAGCAATAGATTTCTAATGCTTCTTAAAACGCGATATAGCATCTCATTTCTATGTTTCATGGTAAGATGTAGTATGATTTGCGAAGTGTTATGTATTCCTCCTCTACACTTCAAATGAATGTAAATGCGACACTTCCTTGCAAGGGAATAGCGTTTGCTGATGTCTACGTATCGAAGCAATAGAGTTCAAATGCTTCTTAAAACTAGATATTGCATCTCATACCTATGTTTCAGGATAAAATGTAATATTCATTGCGAAGTGTTATGCACTCCTCGTCTACGATTCAAATGAAAGTAAATGCGACACTTCCTTGCAAGGAAATAACGATTGCAGATGTCTACGTATCGTAGCAATAGAGTTCATATGATTCTTAAAACGCGATATCGCATCTCATTTCTATGTTTCATGGTAGGATATATCATGATTTGCGAAGTGTTATGTATTCCTCGTCTACACATAAAATGAGTGTGTATGCGATACTTCCTCGCTAGGAAATAGCGTTTGCAGATGTCTGCGTATCGTAGCAATAGCTTTCTAATGCTTCTCAAAACGCGATATCGCATCTCATTTCTATGTTTCATGGTAAGATATATCATGATTTGCGAAGTGTTATGTATTCCTCGTCTACACATCAAATGAGTGTGTATGCGATACTTCCTCGCTAGGAAATAGCGTTTGCAGATGTCTGCGTATCGTAGCAATAGCTTTCTAATGCTTCTCAAAACGCGATATCGCATCTCATTTCTATGTTTCATGGTAAGATATAATATGATTTGCGAAGTGTCATGTATTCCTCGTCAACACTTCAAAAGAATGTAAATGCCACACTTCCTTGCTAGGAAATAGCGTCTGCAGATGTCTAGGTACCGTAGCAATAGAGTTCTAATGCTTCTTAAAACGCGATATCGCATCTCATTTCTATGTTTCATGGTAAGATATAACATTCATTGCGAAGTGTTATGCACTCCACGTCTACGATTCAAATGAATGTAAATGCGACACTTCCTTGCAAGGAAATAGCGTTTGCAGATGTCTACGTATCGAAGCAATAGAGATCAAATGCGTCTTAAAACGAGATATCGCATCTCATTTCTATGTTTCATGGTAAGATATAGTATGATTTGCGAAGTGTTATGTATTCCTCGTCTACACTTCAAATGAATGTAAATGCGACACTTCCTTGCAAAGAAATAGCGTTTGCAGGTGTCTACGTATCGAAGCAATAGAGTTCAAATGCTTCTTAAAACGAGATATTGCATCTCATATCTATGTTTCATGATAAGATATAATATTCATTGCGAAGTGTTATGTATTCCACGTCTACACTTCAAATGAATGTAAATACGACACTTCCTTGCAAAGAAATAGCGTTTGCAGATGTCTACGTATCGTAGCAATAGATTTCTAATGCTTCTTAAAACGCGATATCGCATCTCATTTCTATCTTTCACGGTAAGATATAATATTCATTGCGAAGTGTTATGTATTCCTCGTCTACACTTCAAATGAATGTAAATGCGACACTTCCTCGCAAAGAAATAACGTTTGCAGGTGTCTACGTATCGTAGCAATAGATTTCTAATGCTTCTTAAAACGCGATATAGCATCTCATTTCTATGTTTCATGGTAAGATGTAGTATGATTTGCGAAGTGTTATGTATTCCTCCTCTACACTTCAAATGAAAGTAAATGCGACACTTCCTTGCAAGGAAATAACGATTGCAGATGTCTACGTATCGTAGCAATAGAGTTCATATGATACTTAAAACGCGATATCGCATCTCATTTCTATGTTTCATGGTAAGATATATCATGATTTGCGAAGTGTTATGTATTCCTCGTCTACACATCAAATGAGTGTGTATGCGATACTTCCTCGCTAGGAAATAGCGTTTGCAGATGTCTGCGTATCGTAGCAATAGCTTTCTAATGCTTCTCAAAACGCGATATCGCATCTCATTTCTATGTTTCATGGTAAGATATAATATGATTTGCGAAGTGTCATGTATTCCTCGTCAACACTTCAAAAGAATGTAAATGCCACACTTCCTTGCTAGGAAATAGCGTCTGCAGATGTCTAGGTACCGTAGCAATAGAGTTCTAATGCTTCTTAAAACGCGATATCGCATCTCATTTCTATGTTTCATGGTAAGATATAACATTCATTGCGAAGTGTTATGCACTCCACGTCTACGATTCAAATGAATGTAAATGCGACACTTCCGTGCAAGGAAATAGCGTTTGCAGATGTCTACGTATCGAAGCAATAGAGATCAAATGCGTCTTAAAACGAGATATCGCATCTCATTTCTATGTTTCATGGTAAGATATAGTATGATTTGCGAAGTGTTATGTATTCCTCGTCTACACTTCAAATGAATGTAAATGCGACACTTCCTTGCAAAGAAATAGCGTTTGCAGATGTCTACGTATCGAAGCAATAGAGTTCAAATGCTTCTTAAAACGAGATATTGCATCTCATATCTATGTTTCATGATAAGATATAATATTCATTGCGAAGTGTTATGTATTCCACGTCTACACTTCAAATGAATGTAAATGCGACACTTCCTTGCAAAGAAATAGCGTTTGCAGATGTCTACGTATCGTAGCAATAGATTTCTAATGCTTCTTAGAACGCGATATCGCATCTTATTTCTGTGTTTCATGGTAAGATATGATATGATTTGCGAAGTGTCATGTATTCCTCTTCTACACTTCAAATGACTGTAAATGCGACACTTCCTTGCAAGGAAATAGCGTTTGCAGTTGTGTACGTATCGTAGCAATAGAGTTCTTATGATTCTTAAAACGCGATATCGCATCTCATTTCTATCTTTCACGGTAAGATATAATATTCATTGCGAAGTGTTATGTATTCCTCGTCTACACTTCAAATGAATGTGAATGCGACACTTCCTGTCTAGGAAATAGCGTTTGCAGATGTCTACGTATCTTATGATACTTAAAACGCGATATCGCATCTCATTTCTATGTTTCATGGTAAGATATAATATGATTTGCGAAGTGTTATGTATTCCTCGTCTACACTTCAATTGAATGTAAATGCGACACTTGCTTGCTAGGAAATAGCGTCTGCAGATGTCTAGGTATCGTAGAGATAGTGTTCTAATGCTTCTTAAAACGCGATATTGCATCACATTCCTATGTTTCATGGCAAGATATAATATGATTTGCGAAGTGTTATGTATTCCTCGTCTACACTTCAAATGAATATGAATGCGACACTTCCTCGCTAGGAAATAGCGTTTGCGGATGTCTACGTATCGTAGCAATAGAGTTCTTATAATTCTTAGAATGTGATATCTCATCTCATTTCTATGGTTCATGATAAGATATAATATTCATTGCGAAGTGTAATGAATACCTCGTCTACACTTCAAGAGAATGTAAATGCCATACTTCTTGGCTAGGAAATAGCGTTTCCAGATGTCTACGAATCGAAGCAATAGAGTTCTAGTGCTTCTTAAAACGCGATTTCGCACCTCATTTCTATAGTTCATGGTAAGATGTAATATACAAAGCAACGCCTCATGCATATCTCGTCTACACATCAAAGGAGTGTAAATGCCACACTTTCTTGCTACGTAATAATAGCGTTCCTAGATGTTTACGTATCGAAGCAATAGTGTTTTAATGCCTCATACAATGCGATATCGCATCTCATTTCTATGTATCACGATAATATGTAATATTCAATGCATCGCGTTATGTATATCTGATCTACAATTCAAAAGAATGAAAATGCCACACTTCCTTTCTACGAAATAGCGTTTGTAGATATTTACGTTTCGAAGCAGTGGAGTTCTAACGCTTCATAAAACGCGATATCGCATCTAATTTCTATGTCTCATAGTAAGATGTAATTAAATGCGACGCGTTATGTTTATCTCGTCAGCACTTCAATAGAACGTATATACCACTCTTCCGGGCTACGGAATAGCGTTTACAGATTTCTACATATCCAAACAATGGGGTTCTAATGCTACATAAAACGGGATATTGCATCTCATTTCTATGTTACGCAATTAGATGTAATACAATGCAACGCGTTATGTATATCTCGTCAACACCTCAAAAGAACGTAAACTCCACAACACATGGCCATGGCATAGCATTTCTAGATGTCTACGTTTCGAAGCAATCGAGTTCTAATGCTTCACGAAACGCACTATCGCTTCTCATTTCTATGTGTCTTAATACGATGTAATATTCAATGCAACGCAATATGTATATCGCGTCTACGCTGAGGAAGAATGTAAATGCCAGGTTTCCTTGCTGCGGAATAGCGTTTCTTGGTGTCTATGTATCGATGCAATAAAGTTCAAATTCATCATTCAACGCGATATCGTATTTCAGTTCAATGTTTAATGTAAGATGTTATACTCAGTTCAACGCGTTACGTTTATCTCGTCTACACTTCAAAGGAATGTGAACCCTTTACCCCCTTTCAGAGGGATATCCTTTTAAGACGCTTCTGCCCATCAATTGTATGTGTATCCTGCACGTCCTTGCAAAGGCATAGCGTTCCTAGATGCACAAAGTGTCGACGCAATAGAGTACTCGAATACTTCATTCAACGCGATATCGCATCTCATTTCAATGGTTAAAATGTAATATTCAATTCCACGCGTTATGTTTATCTCTTACACACTTCAAAACAATATGAGATCTACATTCCCTTACAAAGGGATAGCGTCTTCAGATGATTACTTTTCGATGCAATAGAGTTCTATTGCTTCAGTCAAAGCGATTTCGCATTTCATTTCACTGCCGTATGATAAGTTGTAATATTCAATGCAACGCGTTATGTTTGTCTCGACTACACAGCCGAAAGAATGTAAATCCCACACTTTCTTGTCAGGGGATAGCGTTTTTAGATGTCTACTTTTTGAAGCAATAGAGTTCTAATGCTTCGATGTATGTCAGTGGATTTTCATGCTGTATACATCTCATTATGCTTCTACACTTCAAAATTATGTGAATTCTGCTGTTCCATGCAACGCGATAGCCCTTCATATTTTGTGCTTGACAAGGTAATGCAGTTTTATTGCTACATTCAATGCGATAGCGCAACTCATTTCACCGTTTCAAGGTAAGTGACCTGTAACCCTCTATGCATAGCAAAATGCTTCTACACTTTTAATGAATGTCAATAGAAGGAATGTCCATAAAGCGGGATCGCGCTTCATAGTTACTACGTGTCAAACAAACGTATTTCCTTGGGTCCACGCAAGGTGATATATCTAAGGTGACGAATCTATTATGAAGATGGTAAAACATGTACCATGTGATGTTATATTCATGTCATTATACTTGTCTGCTCCTACACAGCAATCGATTGTAAATTCTGCTGTTTCTTCCAGCGGAATGGAGTTTCATATTGTCTGCGTCTCAAAGCAGTAGATACCTAAAGCATTACACCATGCGATTGCGCATTTCATTTCGACAATTCAAAGTAAATAAACTGTAATCAAAAATGCATAGCATAATGCTTATCTGCTTCTATGCTTTATAATGCTTTTAGATGTGAGAAGAACCTCAAACTCCCTTTAACCGCCTAAAGAGAAGTCAAAGGTCCAGCGTCCCTGCAAGTGAGCCATGGGAGCGTTGTGCGCAAGGCGCTCCGCAATTCAAATGATCGGGAGGACCCCCCTCAGAAACACCCGAAGGGGCGAGAAGAGGTGATCGCTGAAATCCACTGATCGATGGCCCCGAACAATACCAAAGCGTACAGCCCACCCCACCAAGGAGCCTCAAGGAGCTTATTCGCTAAAGCATTCCATTTTCATGCCGCATTTCTTGTATCACATATTGTGTATTGTATCTTATATCGTGAAGCGGGTGCTGATCCCCGGTCATTCGCGGCGTGTTGCGTAGTTTCCCGTAGCACTTGTTAACTAAACCCACGTCAAGGCCATAAATAAAGAAGCCGTGACTTCAGTATCCCGCGACCCGAGTGCGTGTACTCGGTTAGGCGTAGGCGAGAGGTGGAGCATTTCGAAGTTTCGAGGGTTGTTCCGCCCCTTGTTTCCTGAGCAGCTGGCGCCTAAGAAACTATAGTCTCTCAGTTTCGAAATACCCCTCGTTTCGGTGAATATTGTAACGATAGATTGCTTTAGACTAAAGTACGTTTTATACTTTAAGGCATTTGGATATAACTAATTCGAGTTTCCCTGACTTACTGTAGACAGGTATCCGTCACAACTGATAGGGAACATCACTTTACATCGATATATAGAACACACATAGCTTTAAACGCAGAACTGAGAGTTTGAGAACTTCCTTCGAAACGTTGATAGTGAGGAGCTCCATCGGATTTCATAGAACTTCAGAACTTACTTGCTATGAAACGTAGGCAAATAAGGGCCATCGCGTTACTTGGAACTTTAGAACTTGCTTACTCCAACAAAGATTTCTATTGCCTTCGGCGGTTCTTTCAGAAGAGTATTTCATAAACCACATACTTTTCACGCTTCTGATATCTTTGAAAGTTCGCGAGATGTAATCGTTTAAGTTTTAAAATGATTACTTAGTGTGGATTATTATTTAGTAACTCGGTTATAAACATGTCTGCATAAGATTTAATCTATATACTTATAAGCCTGAAATTTATGCAGTCATTTGTTAGTCACTTATTGCTCAAACGACAAAGATTCTGACCACTTCAAAATGATTGACTTTCATCAATTTTCTTAAAATTGACATATGGTCCAACTGCTTGCATTAAAGACTGTAATTAAAGTTTTCAAAATATTTTACCTCATATAGATGAATTCTGGAATTGAAGGTGATTGTTTGATTTTTCTAACTCCTGTTTAGAACATCTTTCCATTGGAATGTTCAAGTATTTTTCATATTCGTAATTATTGAAAATGTTTTGCTTGGTTCTTTAATTTAATATTTAGAATTTCCTGAGAAATATTTTTTATCGTAATGAACTATATAATTGCAATTATAATTCTTTATGAAATAATAATAACAGAGAGGAATGTATCCATTCTTGTAGTTTTGTAAAGAGTATTTAATCTCACTATTTAAAATGAAACATTAACATTTGTTTACAATCTAATGGAATTTAGTTACCTTTTGATTCAAATTCACAATGTTAATCTTCCGTAGTTCAACAATTGTGAGCTGTCCTCAGGAATCGCAGCTCAGTACTTATAAAATGGACGACAAACGAACAGCCTAACCAATTGTAATCAAACCGATTTTTCAATACCAATATTATCATGTTTAACTTATTCTGCAAACTATCAAAATGCCCTTCGAACAGTGTTTACTCACTTCCTTCCATCACTGTTTGCAATACGTAAGTTTCATTTACTATCAAAACCGTAAGTATTATCGCCTTTCTTTACTTCTTGTAACCTTCAATGGCTTCATGTTTCAGGTCGTTGAACTCGTTTTGAAATACTCTATCGTATTATGCTAGAATGAACATATCAATTCATTTTAAAAAATGAAGGTGACCTTCAAATGTCCAACATACCTCCACTTACAAAAAAACTATTTTCATCAACGTCTGGGCCCTTTGTGTTATGCAATTTTATATGAGCAAAAATTTCTGTGAAACTTATAGCTTTGAGAATATCTGAGCTGCTAATTATTACTGTCCAATCCTGTATGTTGTTATGGATGCGTCCAGCAAGGCAACGATGAACAAAGTTAAATTTAATATTACGATGTTTATTATACTATTTATAATATATGTGTTTTTCTGGAATTTAGCTCAAAAACAGTGTTTACGATGTCGGCAGATGAATGTATTTGCCTTTGGATTCCAAGAGCTGACAATTTCGAAAGTAGAGTATTTCTTTACTCCGCTAACCAAATCATTGCAAACGTTAAGTAAAGTGCATGTCTTTCAAAACAGTCAGATGCAAATTACGATACAACGTTCCTGAGAAATGGTACGTGTCACTCTTTTTTAATTTCCGTTTTTTTAAGCAGAGGAAATTTAATTGAAATATCCGCAAAATTTAAGGACAAAAAAGTTATTATAATCTTACGGAACATATATGATGGTGATAAAGGATAAGTGTACGGAACTAAAAATGGAAAGTAGCGAGCAGAAAAAGAAACTGCTAGAACTACAAAGTAGATGAATACATTCCTCCAATGATGCTTCTACGTCAATAAAATCAGTTAAACAAAGAACTATTACAAAAATCAGGCATAATTAATATTACTTCTGAACAAAAGCTATAATATAATTGAACCGAAATGGATATAAAAGAGGCAATTATATCTATACGTTCTATTCTATGCAAAGGCAAATATGTCAAAGAGAAAAAATGTATTACTTACAAATTACTTATGTTCCCAGAGATTTCACTAATTCAGTCTTCTCGTCTTGCAGGACTAATCATTCATTTAACATGAAAAGGGGTCGAGAAATAGTAAAAAGTTATTACATATTTCATAGCCTCACTCGATACGTCGATTAGATCACGTAAAACATTGGACACTAATTCCATCTACACCTTCAGACCTTAAATATATAATTTCAACAACATATTTAACACTGTTTTAATAACATTTTTCTAATTATTTCTATCTATGCCTAATAAATATATATTAATCGAATAAGTTGCTTTACCAAAGAATAAAAAAACTGAGGATTACAAATCTGAGCATTACATAACAAACGTGCATTACATATATAATGTTACATGTAACAAAAAATGAATATCAAAAAGATCGTATATAAGTTGAATCCACAATGCGGTTATAGAGATATAGAAATGGCAAAAATTCCAAGCAATAATTAACAAAATTCAAAAAGGGGGAGTGAAAGTCCATCTCCTTAACGATAATAAGAAACAAGTCTGCCTCATGTACTATAACATCCCAAACAGCCAGCGATTGGCACATTAATGACAACGGATGGAACGAATTCCGTGGCAGAACTGTGCCAAAACTGTGCTCCTGCTCAGCTCTTGCAACGGCATACTCTTAATACTGGAGCGACACTCGTATCAGGGTACTACTAAAATACCGCGATAAAGCACACGGGTTACATGGCCGTGGCAATAACACTATCAGCTCACCATAGCTGCACGCGTGTTAATGGCGTAGGATGACATTTATTAATGGGAAAGCTGTTTCCATAAAAATTATAAACGAATATGAAAAATGACCAAACTAAGCAATTTATTTATTTTGATTCCAAAATAGATACACCGACACGAAACAAAAACATAAGAACTCGATTTTATTATTTTCGGTAAACTAGCTAGATACGGCGATTTTTTCCATAGAGTCGTTAATTGCTTCATCATAAAAATATATACATTTACTTTATACATATTTTTTCATTTCATCATTACAAATTCATGCAATTGAGAGTTATATTAAATACGATGACCGCATATTATTTAAGAAATTTCACAAGGCGAAGTTAGGGACGCAACAGCATGACTTTTTATTTTATAAGTAATATTTTATTTTATAAATAATATTTATAGTATATGACGGGATGAAAGAAATACATCTGACTCGCTCAATAACTATAAATATAGGAAAATGACTATCAAAATGTCTATCAATACTCATATTGTAAAACATCTACTGACATCTAACGGTTTTAATTTGGATGAAAGCAGAGGTTCCCCATTACCAAATGTGACCCTACGTCATTGCTGAGAAGATTCATGAATGGAGCGATGACACACATGTCACGATGGTCCTGGTGCTGCGCGATTCACACGGTGTGCTACGCTTGCCTAAAACGTGCTGGTAACACGTTCTGGCATTTTAGCTAATGAATTCGGTCACAAATGGCTACGGATCAGATGACTCTCCTCAGAAGTGGCAATATAGTGCCGGTATGGTGTCGCCACCATCTTGCAGTTTGTTATCTGGGAT
Organism: Xylocopa sonorina; assembly: GCF_050948175.1. Lineage (NCBI taxonomy): Eukaryota > Metazoa > Arthropoda > Insecta > Hymenoptera > Apidae > Xylocopa > Xylocopa sonorina. The sequence continues at coordinate 1,059,771 of NW_027490097.1, forward strand.
GCTTTCTAGAGCTTTATTCGGAATTGAATTTGAACACATAGCTACTTAATCGCGAATTTGTATGTACATAATTATACATCACTGCATAAAAACAATATCATACACTTTTATAATCAATGCGATATAAGATGTGACGTGGTGACGTCACAAGGCTCGCTAACCCCCCCCCCCCCCCCCCCCCCTGCTTCGGTTAGACTAGCTCGCAGATCACCACCCATGCAAGAAGCGCGACACGGACCATCGCGATAGCTGTGTTCTTTTCTCTCTCTCCGTTCTACGGATTAGACTGGCGAGCTGATGAAAGAAGCGACCCAGAAGACGCCCCTTCGGCGGATAAGAAGACCGCAGGTTCGCGGAAGGGCTGTTCGCCGAGGTAGCGTGACGGGATCGACGGTGGAGGAGTCGGGAAGTGAGCAAGAAGAGGCCCTGAAGCCCGAAGGATACGATTCAGAGCCCAGCAAACGATAAGACCGCTGCCACAGTCCATGGAGACGAACAGGATGGTTCTCGGGTGTGAGAAGGACCTCCACCCCTCCCCTGAGCCCATGGAGAGGAAAACTCAAGATGCGCAGCGGAATTGCAGGTGAGCCGTGGAAAGCGCGGCGTGCGACACGCGCCGCAGTTCAGATGACCCAGAGGACCCCCTCTAGACACACCAGAGGGGGCGATCAGGGAAGATCGCCGAAATCCACCGATCGATGCCCCGAACAATACCGAAGCGTATAGCCCTACCCCACCAAGGAGCCCTAAGGAGGATCTAAGGGGATCCGAAGACCCCCAGCAAACCTATATAAGACGGCCTACTCTACTACTATTCTTCTTCCCAGCGACTTAGCGACTATTTAGCGAGCAACCGAGCAAGCGATTATACGGAGCGATTCGGAGGAGAGGGAGAGAGAGAGAGAGAGAGAGAGAGAGAGAGAGAGAGAGAGAGAGAGAGACGGACTGAACGAGATTCATACTTGTTGGAAACGAGAAAGTGAGTCCTTATACGCTAAAGCGTCCCATTTGTTCCCTGCTGCATTTGTGATATCGCGTATTATAATTTGTATTGTATAACGGGTGGTGATCCCCGGTCATTCGCGGCGTGTCGTATACCCTTTTGTAATACCGCGTCGAGGCAATCTAGAAAGAAGCCGTGAGTTCAGTATCCCGCGACCTTATATTGCGCACTCGGCTAGAAATAGTCGAGCGAGGGAGTATTTTGAAATTTCAAGGATTATCTTGCACCGGGTTTCCCCGGGTTGCTTGGTCTAATAGTTTTTGCTACTTCTTGAGTAGCTGGCGCCCAAAAAGTCTCCGCCTCGCAGTTACGAAATACTCGCTGGATAGGAAATTCTTTGTTCTGTATTTGGCGTTGGCGAATTCGTCGACAATCATACCACGCGGATATTTTGTACCCCGATATTCTGTACCCCGGATTAAACTTCTGTATACCACTCTATTATTGGTTCTATATACCCCCTTTTCTTGCGGATTGTAACGGGAAAACCCGTCACAAAGAATATAAGACGAAGGACTATCCACTCGTATCAGGAATAAAAATTAATATATCAAATGACAGCACATAATATATTACCGAAAGTATAATGATATGGATAGCAAGAAAAACATATTTATTTGTTAGATGTTTATAAATTCAAATTTAAAGGACCAAGTCACATTTAATATATTATTTTTTAACAAAATGATATAATGTTGTTTCAGAAAGGCGTGGAGAAGTAACTGGTACTTCTGTCAATGTAATTTCATTTCTTCTGGATACAGTAAATACACATTTGCAATCTAAGCATGGTTTCATTGGATCGGGTGTAATTTCCAAATTTTAAAAAGGGATGATGGCAGTAGTAGTTGGTTCAGCGCCAGGTGATAAACATATGCAACAAGCAAAGCGACGTAAACGGATTTAAAATGTTCAAGATTATGTAAATTACACTATTACACTTTTTTAATCCATGTAGCGTTTCTGTTCTTTGTAACTTGCAAAGAGTCTTAAGAATATAACGCAATGTAAAAAAGTTTGGATACAAAGTAGGCTGGCCTTAATCTCAGATAAAGGAACCCTGGATCTGCTGGGTATCGTGGTTACCGGCCTGCTGTGTCAAGGGACATGTCATTCAGTTTTAATGTTCTAAACGAGAACAATTCAAATAAATCTGGAGTCAACACATTCGAAGAAAAATTCTTCCAGTGAAGAATGCTGTCTGCTGTGCAATAGCAGCTTTACACCCACTTGATATTCTACAGAAAATCTTATGCCATTTTTCAACTATGAAACCTACTATGTGGTATTTCTGCAACTGCTACAGAAATTTAAATACGTCAAAATTGCAGCACGCAGTTGTGTAAATATCACTTCATGATCTCATTTCATTTTGGCAGTTATACTTGTATATAAGCAAGCATCCAGGCATAAAGCTTGATAATCTTTCAACTATAAAATAATTATGATACATTAGACTTTTTGCTGGCGTTGGTCTATTTTATCATTTTCGGAACCTGTGGAAATGTTGAATATGAATAGCTATGTTCATTTTATTATAAATGTATGAGTAAAGTTCAATCTACATAAATAAATATTTTCATACGTAATTTATTTAATTTTTATCATTTAGCGTTACAAAATATATTACAAAAATATATAAAAATATATTTTACTTCAGTTTTTTTAATATTTTAAATAATTTATATTATCGTATTAAACTTTTACAAAAAGTAACAAAACTTTTATAAGTAGAAATAATTTTTCCTTAATTAGTTAATATGTCGGTTCTTTTTAATAAAACGGTATTTAATTTTTCAAAGTAAGTTTCCACTTTAAATTGACCATTAATTTCACTAATTTCATGCCTTTCGTAGATCACCCCTAATTTTCAACTTTCCCACTACGGCTTTGTCGATGCAAGTTTTAATTCTCCGAAAGATATATAATATTATGTTATTAGTAAAATTATTTTGCATTTCCAATTAAGTTGAACGTAAAAGATATATTTTTTTTATGAGAAAGCATTGCGAGCAAATTTTGAGAATCCATTTTTAATGTTGTACCTAGTGGTTGACTAGGTTCTCCTCTCCCTGCCGCATCTTTCCACCATTTTTAAGATGTAAAAACCGTGTACCAGCTTCGTCACCATTAAAATTTACGAAATTTACATATTGTAAATTTTTGCAAAAGTGATGTTAATTAACTCTTGAATTATGGTTGCTCCGGCAATTAATCAGACTGTTTTATGATGTGCTGTAATGTACGAGTTCTAATAAATTTTTTTTTAACATAATGAACAATATAGTATTTGTGCTTACAGTCTTGTTAACAAACTCGCTGTTTAAATTAGTTTGGATGACGATTGATATTTGCATGATCTTTTCCTCTGATTTATCTGTATAATTTGTTTCTTCTTTTCAATAGTCATATATAATTATCCAAATCTATCTGTTCCAAATTCTCCTCTAGGAAGGAATCAGGCAACAATTTATCTTATCAATAATATTTACATTCTATAGAATAAATTGATTTGTTTACTAAAATATATATTATACATTCATGTATTAATTGTAAACCGTTAATTAATTATTCAAACCTGGATTATATGCATAATGGGTAAAATCAGACATTCCTTCAGTTTTTTAATATTGTCTCATCGATTAAAGACTAATTAGTAACAGATTTACTGTCTTTGCAAAATAAAAGCGTACTTTGCATCACACATTATTTTTAGCTTCCCACTATAATTTTGTGATTCTGAACCAACGAACATCTCTATTGCAGCCATATGTATACCTGAAACAACGCGTGCGTAAGGCAATCTCAAATTGAGAGAATTATTTTTCTTAACAATGAAATTAGAAATATATATAAGTTACTACAGTCTTTGACCAGAGTGCATTCACAGCAATACCATTATTTCCATATTCAAGGGTCCTTCCAAGAGCACACATTAACATTCCAAACTTGGATATTATATAATCGACACGAGTTTGAAACCAAATTCGTTTAATTTTTACACTTAGTGACGGGCTGATATTTACTATATGAGGATTTGTGCCTTTCTTTAAACATGGTAAGGATACTTTGCATCTGAAAATAAGTATAGTGTCATATTAGAGAATTTTATTTCTGCAACTAAGACAGAACTTTTATACGTACATTAGAAATGGTCCTCCAAAATTGATATTATTCACCAGGACATAATTTTTCATACCTATGGATTCTACGCCTGGTTAAAGAAATAGCGCTAGCATTATTAACCCTTTCAGCACTGAGTTGCGTGGCAAATGGTTTTGTGAGAACCTATATGTGGCACTCGTTGTTGCCAGACCGGTGAAGTCATCTGTGTGAAAACTGCTCAAGCTGTTCGCAATTCTGTTTCAGCACAGATTGAAGGGATGGCGAAACGAGTCAATACATGCCTACGGATGGATGTTCCCATTAAGAATAACTTATAAGTTACCGATGGATGGTGCTGCTGGTGGTCGGTTACTCACAATCGACCGACGGGTGATGCTGCTTGTGCTTAATGATCCATAAATTGCCGACGACTGGTGTTACCAGCAGCCGACAGCGCATGCTTGCACAAACAGCTGGTGCAACTAATAGTAGGTAACTCAAGACTTATCAAAGACTGGTGTTGCCTGCGGTCGGTAACTTACGATATATCGACAGTAGGTAATGACTGCGGTCGATAACTTATGATATAATAACGGCTGGTATTGCCAATATTCGGGAATTCGAGAACTATCGAAGAATGGCATTGCCAGCTATCGGTAATCCATCTCTTACTTGGCTTAACTTAATCTAGCATCCTGTGAATTTAATTTAAACCAAGCTAACCTCAGTTGCACCTAATGTGACTTACCCTGCCTGCACTCAAATCTAACTCAACCTAACACAATCTAACATTACCTTCCTTAAACATAAACAAATCGAACCTACTCTTTCTTAAATCTAACTCAACATAACTGAGCAATCTACAAACATTCCCAAACATATTTCAATCTAACCTAACCTAGCGCAACCTAACTAAATCTAACACAATCACACTTCCATCTCGGGACGGAAGCAGCCTCCGCAACATTCCCAGGGATGAGGCTATGCAGTAAGACAGTCCGTGGTTACGGAGTGGAAGAAATCCGCTCCGATTGAACGTTTATTCACGTAATATAATATAATAATCGGCGGGTTCAATCGCAGTGACTCCGCAATGAATACAGGAACGCCTTCGGCTAAATGAAAACAAATAGTCAGAAAAGAAAAAAACTTTACTAACAAATCGAACGGAAATCAGATATTTCGACGCATATCCAATATACAACTAAACCGTAATTCGAAGAATACAAAGAATAAGTGGAAATATTCTCCAATATGTGACATATACAAAACAGCGGATGCAAGGGAAAACACTCAATCTCGGAGTAGCGACACCGGGGCGCCATCATGAAGTAATCGTACGACGTCGGATCCGGGATGGCGCAGAGAGGAAATGTGGAAGATAGAGAACATAAAATAACAACAACGTACCTAAAGAGAAAGAAAAAGAAGATCTGTGGAAACATTGCATTTATCAAGAGGAAATCCTACAAATCAATACAATATCAAACCTATCCTACAATATCAAACAACAGATTATATACCATACCGTCAGGGCAAGGTACAATGAAATAGACGATATCGCGAGAGAAAATAAACATATCGAGAAACTTAAAAAGAAAATAATACTTTAGACTGAATGAATCAATATCATTGGATCAAGTGGCCCTGCGTTCCTCAGGGCAGGCAGTAGGATGGTGGGGGGTCTACAACCCCCCTAACCCCCACGAAAGGTGCTGCTGGCTCACGATTCGGAATCAGTCCCATCGGGTTCTGGCAGCAAATTAATTGTTGGGCAAGCAGTTCGGAGTTCCTTGTTGATGACACCAAAGAATAGGAAAATATAAAGGAGAAAAAGAAAGCCGCCTCGGAAGACACAGGCACGAAAGGAAAAGCATCAGGAGCCGAAGTAAGGGAACCAAAAAGAAAGGGCAGGATAATGGAAAAGCTACCGATAAGAATAACGCCCTTACTTTCAAATAGAAGAATAGGCAGCCACACATCAGACGTAATGATAGATATTATGAGCGAGGATACGACGAAGGTAACGACATATTAGAAAACGTTAATGGGAAACATCAGGCATATAAAAAAAACTGAGATCGGACACTTGATCGAACTAGTGGCGAACGGTACAGGGAAAATTGAAGCAATTAAAGGAGCAGTAAGCATTCGAGGACAAACAACGGGATAAGGAGAAGCAGGAGAAACGACAGAAATACGAAAATATGACGCAAGAAAATCGAGAGCGGGAGATATAATCCTAGAATTTAACAAGAAAACAGGTATAGAGAACATAATAAAGGAGATAAAAGGAACTCTAGAAAAAGAATTCGAAGAAAAACGTACGAGTGCGAGTATAATGCTCCAACTAAGGGACATATACCCGTTAGGTGACCAGAGAAGAAATGAAGGAGTACATAAAACGAACACTGAAAATAATCGTAGTAAGGGATAGCGGTATAAACGTCAAGTTGTTGAAACAAACGTGGAGGGGCTACCGAGTCGCGTTAGCTGAATTTGGACAGGAATACAGTAAAGAGCTGGAAAAGGTCAAACGACTCAGAATACCATTAACACCTTGCCTCTGCAAAGTGCTACCGAGAATAGAGAGATGCTTCAAATGCCATAATGTGGGACATATCGGCAGAAATTGCGAAGAAGTCAAAGATAATAAGGGAATCTGCAGGAAATGCGGATCTCAGATTTATACGGTAATCGGTTGTATCGCGAATAAACCGAAATGTATCATCTGCAGCGAGGAAGGAAGAAAGAATCCATACATCAGTCACGTTACCAGAGCTTTAATTGTCCGGCCTACAGAAAGGCGTTGATAGAAAAGAAAGAGAAACGAATATGGAATTGAAAGTCCTACAAATCTATCTGAACAGATGCCGAATCTCGCGAAATATCATGCAGCAAATGCGAATGATTCAAGGGACAGACGTGGTAATAATATCGGAAGCACACAGGATAGAAGAATACTGACTGCAAGACGAGAACGGTGACGCTGCGATATGGATAACCGGTGTTAATCGAAAATGTTTCACATATGGCACCACATATTCCTCGACCGGAATCGTTCATGCAATGGTCGAAGGAACAAAATCTATAAGCTGCTACTTCTCGCTTAACAGGAACGGAAAGAAATCGAAGAATATATAAACCAAGCTGAGGATAACATGGAAAAGGGAGAGAAAGCAAACAGAATAATAATCGTGGGGTGACCTGAACGAAAAATCGGTAATTTGGGGTAGTAAGACGAACAACCATAGAGAGGAAAAGATCATCAAAATGGCTCTAAGAAACGATCTAATCACGACCAATCCGAAAGAAGGCTATACATACTTTAAGAACCGAAACAGATAGAAAATAGATATAACGTTGACAGGAGGTTGCATATACGCTAAATTGAGTATAGCAGAAGTGCTTCAGATATTTTCAGCGTTGAACCATCAATACGTACTACATACCTTCTAACGTACGAATTACAAGAATAACGAAGAGGGATTTGCAAGCCTCGATGGAAAGAAAGCGAACTCGAACGATGAAAATAAATGATCGACTTATATAATATATAGATACTTATTTTTATTTAGAGGGAATGATCTATATTTAAGTAACTAAAAAATATGATAAATGTAATTATATAAACCAATTTCAAATATTTAATTAAAATATCATGAAATGGTATGAAATTAGATAGGATTTTAGATGTAATGGAGTATCTTAAGGAGATATTGTATTCAGAATTAACTAAAATATAAAATATGTATTAATATTTATACCAGTTTGAAACATTTACTTGACAAATCATGAAAGCATGTGGTCCAACGAGTGGGAGATTAACGGATCGTTGCGAGGAGCATGCGGTCCAGTGAGTGTGGACTCGCGTATCGTGGTGGGACTAGCGGCGCGCCTTTCGCGTTTAACTTATGAAATTGTATAATGAAGTAAGTATAGCATGAACTTACAGTTACGCGTGTGTTGTTCGTGTCTTGGATTCTTAACGAGTGTAACTTGGATTTATGAATTCTTATATGCTGCAGCACATTAGTCCTGTATATATATATATATTATTCTGCTAAAGTCATTATAGTATATATATGTATATTATTCTGCTAAAGTCGGCTCCCTGAATTGGAAGAATCCCCATTGAGGTGATGGGCTGCGACTGCGCCTTTTAGCAGAACGAAATCACTGGTGCAAGGTAGTCAAGGGTGTTCGTCGTTAGTCCGAACGCAGATATACTCGACAGTGGGAGTGAGACAGTAGTCCTCGCCGGTGAGATTGAATCAGCGATGCCTGGTGTGTACGAGCCATGTGTACCGGTCGGTCAGTTCGAGTAACACAGCGGTACTTGGTGCGTGTGAGCGCGTGCAGGTGTGCGCGCGCGAACGCTGCGATTGCCGGCGCTGTATGCGAGCACGGCAGGTTCCCTGAATCCAGGGGTCGATGATGGAAGTGCGAGAAGACTCATGTGTAGAATGGGTGGCACGAGTTACGCATGACGGTACACTTAGAAGCGCTATTCCATTGCATGAATTTGTAGAACTCACATGCCTTTCAAGAGCAGATGCAGATAAGTATAATGCAATGCATAGAACATTACAAATAACTTACCTTGAAATGTTCAACTGAGATTGGCACTCGCGTTGCATAAAGCATTAGAACTCTCATGCATTGGCACCCAGACATTATGAAACACCATCACATTTCATGCAACATTAGGATTCATGGGATTCGTAAGTATCGAAGAAATAGAGTTCTAACGATTCATGTATCACGATGACACATTTCAATCCCACCTTTCAAAGTAAGTAAGTAGTAATGCCCTATGCAATGCAATATACTCATCTGCTACTCCTCTTTAGAAGAATTAGATTACGAATATTTCATGCAACGCGATGTCGCATCATATTTCAATGCCGCATGATAAAATGTAATAAAAATGCAACACAATACGTATATCTCATCTACATTACGAAATAATGTAAATGCCGCACATCCTCGCTAGGGAACAGCGCTTCTAGATGTCTACGTTACGAAGCAATAGAGTTCTAATGCTTCATAAAATGCGATATCACAGCTCATATCTCGATACGTAGACATCTAGAAACGCTATTCCATCGCAATGTAGTGTGGGATTTACATTCTTTTGACATGTATACGAGACATAACGCGTTGCGTTGTATATTACATCTTATCATGAAACATAGATATTAGATGAGATATCGCATTTTATAAAATGTTAAAAGCCTATAGTTTCGATACGTAGGCATCTTGGAACGCTGTTCCGTTGCAAGGAAGAGATGCATTTACATTCCATTGAGGTATGAGCGAGATATACATAACGCGTTGCATTGAATATTACATCTTATCATGAAACATAGAAATGAGATGCGATATCGCGTTTTATGATGCATCAGAACAAACTTGCTTCGATACGTAGACATCTGGAAACACTATTTCCTAGCAAGGAAGAGTGGCATTTACATTTTTTTGAAGTGTAAATGAGGTATACATAACACTTCGCAAAGAATATTATACCTCATAAATGAAACATAGGAATTGTGTTGCGATATCGCGTTCTAAGAAGCATTGGAACTTTATTGCTTCGATATGCAGACATCTAGAGATGCATTTCCCAGCAAGGATGTGTGGCATTTATATTCTTTTGATGTGTAGACAAGGTATACTTATATGCGTAAGATATAACAATAGATAAGATATAATATTCATTGCGAAGTGTTATGTATACCTCGTCTACACTTCGAAAGAATGTAAATGCCACACTTCCTTGCTAGGAAATGCATTTCCAGATGTCTACATATCGAAGCAATAGAGTTCTATTGCTTATTATATCGCGATATCGCAACTCATTTCCATGTTTCGTGATAAGATATAATATAATTTGCGAAGTGTTATGTATTCCTCGTCTACACTTCAAATGAATGTAAATGCGACACTTCCTTGCTAGGAAATAGCGTCTGCAGATGTCTAGGTATCGTAGCGATAGAGTTCTAATGCTTCTTAAAACGCGATATCGCATCTCATTCCTTTGCTTCATGATAAGATATAATATTCATTGCGAAGTGTTATGTATGCCTTGTCTACACTTCAAAAAAATGTAAATGCCACACTTCCAGGCCAGGAAATGTGTTTCTAGATGTCTACGTATCGAAACAATAGGGTAGTAATGCTTCCTAAAACGCGACATTGCATCTCAGTCGTATACTTCATGATAAGACATAATATACATTGCGAAGTGCTAAGTATGCCACGTCTACACTTCAGAAGAATGTAAATGCCACATTTCCTTCCTAAGAAACATGGTTTCCAGATGTCTAGGTATCGAAGCAATAGAATTCTAATGCTTCTTTGATCGCGATATCGCATCTCAATTCTATGTTTCATGATAAGTTGTAATATTCTTTGCGAAAAGTTATGTATAACTCGTCTACACTTCACAAGCATGTAAATTCCACACTTCCATTCTAGGAAACAGCGTTTCCAGATGTCTACGTATCGAAACAATAGTGTTCATATGATACTTAAAACGCGATATCGCATCTCATTCCTATGTTTCATGGTAAGATATAATATAATTTGCGAAGTGTCATGTATTCCTCGTCTACACTTCAAATAAATGTGAATGCGACACTTCCTCGCTAGGAAATAGCGTTTGCAGATGTCTACGTATCGTAGCAATAGATTTCTAATGCTTCTTAAAACGCGATATCGCATCTGATTTCTTTGTTTCATGGTAAGATATAATATGATTTGCGAAGTGTTATGCATTCCTCGTCTACGATTCAAATGAAAGTAAATGCGACACTTCCTTGCAAGGAAATAGCGTTTGCAGATGTCTACGTATCGTAGCAATAGTGTTCCTATGATTCTTAAAACGCGATACCGTATCTCATTTCTATGTTTCATCGTAAGATATAATATAATATGCGAAGTGTTATGTATTCCTCGTCTACACTTCAAATGAATGTAAATGCGACACTTCCTTGCAAGGAAATAGCGTCTGCAGATGTCTACGTATCGTAGCAATACAGTTCTTATGATTCTTAAAACACAATATCGCATCTCATTTCTATGTTTCATGGTATGATATAATATGATTTGCGAAGTGTTATGTATTCCTCGTCTACACTTCAAATGAATGTAAATGCGACACTTCCTTGCTAGGAAATAGCGTCTGCAGATGTCTAGGTATCGTAGCGATAGAGTTCTAATGCTTCTTAAAACGCGATATCGCATCTCATTTCTATGTTTCATGGTAAGATATAATATGATTTGCGAAGTGTCATGTATTCCTCTTCTACACTTCATATGAATGTAAATGCGACACTTCCTTGCAAGGAAATAGCGTTTGCAGATGTCTACGTATCGAAGCAATAGAGATCAAATGCTTCTTAAAACGAGATATCGCATCTCATTTCTATGTTTCATGGTAAGATATAATATGATTTGCGAAGTGTCATGTATTCCTCGTCTACACTTCAAATGAATGCAAATGCGACACTTCCTTGCTAGGAAATAGCGTCTGCAGATGTCTAGGTATCGTAGCGATAGTGTTCTAATGCTTCTTAAAACGCGATATCGCATCTCATTTCTATGTTTCATGGTAAGATATAATGTGATTTGCGAAGTGTTATGTATTCCTCGTCTACACTTCAAATGAATGTAAATGCGACACTTCCTTGCAAAGAAATAGCGTCTGCAGATGTCTAGGTATCGTAGCGATAGAGTTCTAGTGCTTCTCAAAACACAATATCGCATCTCATTTCTATGTTTCATGGTAAGATATAATATGATTTGCGAAGTGTTATGTATTCCTCGTCTACAGTTCATATGAATGTAAATGCGACACTTCCTTGCAAGGAAATAGCGTTTGCAGATTTCTACGTATCGTAGCAATAGAGTTCTTATGTTTCTTAAAACGCGATATCGCATCTCATTTCTATGTTTCATGGTAAGATATAATATGATTTGCGATGTGTTATTTATTCCTCGTCTACACTTCAAATGAATGTAAATGCGACACTTCCTAGGAAGGAAATAGCGTTTGCAGATGTCTACGTATCGTAGCAATAGAGTTCTAATGCTTCTTAAAACGCGATATCGCATCTCATTTCTATGTGTCATGGTAAGTTATAATATGATTTGCGAAGTGTTATGTATTCCTCGTCTACACTTCAAATGAATGTGAATGCGACACTTCCTCGCTAGGAAATAGCGATTGCAGTTGTCTACGTATCGTAGCAATAGAGTTCTTATGATTCTTAAAACGCGATATCGCATCTCATTTCTATGTTTCATGGTAAGATATAATATGATTTCAGAAGTGTTATGTTTTCCTCGTCTACACTACAAATGAATGTAAATGCGACACTTCCTTGCAAGGAAATAGCGTTTGCAGATGTCTACGTATCGTAGCAATAGTGTTCCTATGATTCTTAAAACGCGATACCGTATCTCATTTCTATGTTTCATCGTAGGATATAATATGATTTGCGAAGTGTTATGTATTCCTCGTCTACACTTCAAATGAATGTAAATGCGACACTTCCTTGCTAGGAAATAGCGTCTGCAGATGTCTAGGTATCGTAGCGATAGAGTTCTAATGCTTCTTAAAACGCGATATCGCATCTCATTTCTATGTTTCATGGTAAGATATAATATGACTTGCGAAGTGTTATGTATTCCTCGTCTACACTTCAAATGAATGTAAATGCGACACTTCCTTGCAAAGAAATAGAGTCTGCAGATGTCTAGGTATCGTAGCGATAGAGTTCTAATACTTCTCAAATCACAATATCGCATCTCATTTCTATGTTTCATGGTAAGATATAATATGATTTGCGAAGTGTTATGCATTCCTCGTCTACGATTCAAATGAAAGTAAATGCGACACTTCCTTGCAAGGAAATAGCGTTTGCAGATGTCTACGTATCGTAGCAATAGATTTCTAATGCTTCTTAAAACGCGATATCGCATCTCATTTCTATGTTTCATGGTAAGATATAATATGATTTGCGAAGTGTTATGTATTCCTCGTCTACACTTCAAATGAGTGTAAATGCGACACTTCCTTGCAAGGAAATAGCGTTTGCAGATTTCTACGTATCGTAGCACTAGAGTTCTTATGTTCCTTAAAACGCGATATCGCATCTCATTTCTATGTTTCATGGTAAGATATAATATGATTTGCGAAGTGTCATGTATTCCTCGTCTACACTTCAAATGAATGCAAATGCGACACTTCCTTGCTAGGAAATAGCGTCTGCAGATGTCTAGGTATCGTAGCAATAGAGTTCAAATGCTTCTTAAAACGAGATATTGCATCTCATATCTATGTTTCATGATAAGATATAATATTCATTGCGAAGTGTTATGCATTCCTCGTCTACGATTCAAATGAAAGTAAATGCGACACTTCCTTGCAAGGAAATAGCGTTTGCAGATGTCTACGTATCGTAGCAATAGATCTAATGCTTCTTAAAACGCGATATCGCATCTCATTTCTATGTTTCATGGTAAGATATAATATGATTTGCGAAGTGTTATGTATTCCTCGTCTACACTTCAAATGAATGTAAATGCGACACTTCCTTGCAAGGAAATAGTGTTTGCAGATGTCTACGTATCGTAGCTATAGATTTCTAATGCTTCTTAAAACGCGATATCGCATCTCATTTCTATGTTTCATGGTATGATATAATATGATTTGCGAAGTGTTATGTATTCCTCGTCTACACTTCAAATGAATGTAAATGCGACACTTCCTTCCAAAGAAATAGCGTCTGCAGATGTCTAGGTATCGTAGCGATAGAGTTCTAATGCTTCTCAAATCACAATATCGCATCTCATTCCTATGTTTCATGGTAAGATATAATATGATTTGCGAAGTGTTATGTATTCCTCTGCTGCACTTCATATGAATGTAAATGCGACACTTCCTTGCAAGGAAATAGCGTTCGCAGATTTCTACGTATCGTAGCACTAGAGTTCTTATGTTTCTTAAAACGCGATATCGCATCTCATTTCTATGTTTCATGGTAAGATATAATATGATTTGCGAAGTGTCATGTATTCCTCGTCTACACTTCAAATGAATGCAAATGCGACACTTCCTTGCTAGGAAATAGCGTCTGCAGATGTCTAGGTATCGTAGCAACAGAGTTCAAATGCTTCTTAAAACGAGATATTGCATCTCATATCTATGTTTCATGATAAGATATAATATTCATTGCGAAGTGTTATGCACTCCTCGTATACGATTAAAATGAATGTAAATGCGACACTTCCTTCCAAGGAAATAGCGTTTGCAGTTGTCTACGTATCGTAACAGTAGAGTTCTTATGATTCTTAAAACGCGATATCGCATCTCATTTCTATGTTTCATGGTAAGATATAATATGATTTGCGAAGTGTTATGTATTCCTCGTCTACACTACAAAGGAATGTGAATGCGACACTTCCTCGCTAGGAAATAGCGTTTGCAGATGTCTACGTATCGTAGCAATAGATTTCTAATGCTTCTTAAAACGCGATATCGCATCTCATTTCTATGTTTCATGGTAAGATATAATATGATTTGCGAAGTGTTATGTATTCCTCGTCTACACTTCAAATGAATGTGAATGCGACACTTCCTCGCTAGGAAATAGCGTTTGCAGATGTCTATGTATCGTAGCAATAGAGTTCTTATGATTCTTAAAACGCGATATAGCATCTCACTTCTATGTTTCATAGTAAGATATAATATAATTTGCGAAGTGTCATGTATTCCTCGTCTACACTTCAAATGAATGTAAATGCGACACTTCCTTGCAAGGAAATAGCGTCTGCAGATGTCTACGTATCGTAGCAATACAGTTCTTATGATTCTTAAAACGCGATATTGCATCTCATTTTCATGTTTCATGGTAAGATATAATATGATTTGCGAAGTGTTATGTATTCCTCGTCTACACTTCAAAGGAATGTGAATGCGACACTTCCTCGCTAGGAAATAGCGTTTGCAGATGTCTACGTATCGTAGCAATAGATTTCTAATGCTTCTTAAAACGCGATATCGCATCTCATTTCTATGTTTCATGATAAGATATAATATTCATTTGCTAAGTGTTATGCATTCCTCGTCTACGATTCGAATGAATGTAAATGCGACACTTCCTTGCTAGGAAATAGCGTTTGCAGATGTCTACGTATCGTAGGGATAGAGTTCTAATGCTTCTTAAAACGTGATATCGCATCTCATTTCTATGTTTCATGGTAAGATATAATATGATTTGCGAAGTGTCATGTATTCCTCGTCTACACTTCAAATGAATGTAAATGCGACTCTTCCTTGCTAGGAAATAGCGTCTGCAAATGTCTACGTATCGTAGGAATAGAGTTCTAATGCTTCTTGAAACGCGATATCGCATCTCATTTCTATGTTGCATGGTAAGACATAATATGATTTGCCAAGTGTTATGTATTCCTCGCCTACACTTCAAATGAATGTAAATGCGACACTTCCTTGCTAGGAAATAGCGTTTGCAGATGTCTACGTATCGTAGCAATAGAGTTCTTATGATTCTTAAAACGCGATATAGCATCTCATTTCTATGTCTCATGGTAAGATATAATATAATTTGCGAAGTGTCATGTATTCCTCGTCTACACTTCAAATGAATGTAAATGCGACACTTCCTTGCAAGGAAATAGCGTTTACAGATGTCTACGTATCGAAGCAATAGAGTTCAAATGCTTCTCAAAACGAGATATCGCATCTCATATCTATGTTTCATGATAAGATATAATATTCATTGCGAACTATTACGCATTCCTCGTCTACGATTCAAATGAATGTAAATGCGACATTTCCTTGCTAGGAAATAGCGTTTGCAGATGTTTACGTATCGAAGCGATAGAGTTCAAATGCTTCTTAAAACGAGATATCGCATCTCATTTCTATGTTTCATGGTAAGACATAATATTCATTGCGAAGTGTTATGCATTTCTCGTCTACCATTCAAATGAATGTAAATGCGACACTTTCTTGCAAGGAAATAGCGTTTGCAGATGTCTACGTATCGTAGCAATAGAGTTCTAATGCTTCTTAAAACGCGATATCGCATCTCATTTCTATGTTTCATGGTAGGATATAATATGATTTGCGAAGTGTCACGTATTCCTCGTCGACACTTCAAATGAATGTAAATGCGACACTTCCTTGCTAGGAAATAGCGTCTGCAGATGTCTAGGTATCGTAGCAATAGTGTTCTAATGCTTCTTAAAACGCGATATCGCATCTCATTTCTATGTTTCATGGTAAGATATAATGTGATTTGCTAAGTGTTATGTAGTCCTCGTCTACACTTCAAATGAATGTAAATGCGACATTTCCTTGCTAGGAAATAGCGTTTGCAGATGTCTACGTATCGTAGCAATAGATTTCTAATGCTTCTTAAAACGCGATATCGCATCTCATTACTATGTTGCATGATGAGATATAATATTCATTGTAAAGTGTTATGTATACTTCGTATTCACTTCAGAAGACTGTAAATGCGACACTTCCTTGCAAGGAAATAGCGTTTGCAGATGTCTACGTATCGCAGCAATAGGGTTCTAATGCTTCTTAAAACGCGATATCGCATCTCATTTGTACGTTTCATGACAAGGTATAGTATTCATTGCGATGTATTATGTATACCTATTATTCACTTCGAAAGAATGTAAATGCGACACTTCCTCGCAAGGATATAGCGTCTGCAGATGTCTAGGTATCGTAGCAATAGAGCTCTAATGCTTCTTAAAACGCGATATCGCATCTCATTTCTATGTTTCATGGTAAGATATAATATGATTTGCGAAGTTTTATGTATTCCTCGTCTACACTTCAAATAAATGTAAATGCGACACTTCGTTGCAAGGAAATAGCGTTTGCAAATGTCTACCTATCGTAGCAATAGTGTTCTTATGATTCTTAAAACGCGATATCACATCTCATTTCTATGTTCCATGGTAAGATATAATATGATTTGCGATGTGTTATGTATTCCTCGTCTACACTTCAAATAAATGTAAATGCGACCCTTCCTTGCAAGGAAATTGCGTTTGCAGCTGTCTACGTATCGTAGCAATAGAGTTCTTATGATTCTTAAAACGCGATTTCGCATCTCATTTCTATGTTTCATGGTAAGATATAATATGATTTGCGAAGTGTCATGTATTCCTCGTCTACACTTCAAATGAATTTAAATGCGACACTTCCTTGCTAGGAAATAGAGTCTGCAGATGACTAGGTATCGTAGCAATAGAGTTCAAATGTTTCTTAAAACGAGATATTGCATCTCATATCTATGTTTCATGATAAGATATAATATTCATTGCGAAGTATTATGCATTCCTCGTATACGATTCAAATGAATGTAAATGCGGCACTTCCTTGCTAGGAAATAGCGTCTGCAGATGTCTAGGTATCGTAGCGATAGAGTTCTAATGCTTCTTAAAACGCGATATCGCATCTCATTTCAATGCTTCATGGTAAGATATAATATGATTTGCGAAGTGTTATGTATTCCTCGTCTACACTTCAAATGAATGTAAATGCGACACATCCTTGCAAGGAAATAGCGTTGGCAGATGTCTACCTATCGTAGCAATACAGTTCTTATGATTCTTAAAACGCGATATTGCATCCCATTTCCATGTTTCATGGTAAGATATAATATGATGTGCAAAGTGTTATGTATTCCTCGTCTACACTTCAAATGAATGTAAATGCGACACTTCCTCGCTAGGAAATAGCGTTTGCAGTTGTCTACGTATCGTAGCAATAGAGTTCTTATGATTCTTAAAACGCGATATCGCATCTCATTTCTATGTTTCACGGTAAGATATATTATGATTTGCGAAGTGTTATGTATTCCTCGTCTACACTTCATATGAATGTAAATGCGACACTTCCTTGCAAGGAAATAGCGTTTGCAGATTTCTACGTATCGTATCAATAGAGTTCTTAAGTTTCTTAAAACGCGATATCGCATCTCATTTCTATGTTTCATGGTAAGATATAATATGATTTGCGAAGTGTTATGTATTCCTCGTCTACACTTCATATGAATGTGAATGCGACACTTCCTCGCTAGGAAATAGCGTTTGCAGATGTCTACGTATCGTAGCAATAGAGTTCTTATGATTCTTAAAACGCGATATCGCATCTCATTTCTATGCTTCATGGTAAGATATAATATGATTTGCGAAGTGTTATTGCATTCCTCGTCTACGATTCAAATGAATGTAAATGCGACACTTCCTTGCAAGGAAATAGCGTTTGCAGATGTCTACGTATCGTAGCAGTAGAGTTCTTATGATTCTTAAAACGCGATATCGCATCTCATATCTATGTTTCATGGTAAGATATAATATGATTTGCGAAGTGTTATGTATTCCTCGTCTACACTTCAAATGAATGTGAATGCGACACTTCCTCGCTAGGAAGTAGCGTTTGCAGATGTCTACGTATCGTAGCAATAGAGTTCTTATGATTCTTAAAACGCGATATCGCATCTCATTTCTATGTTTCATGGTAAGATATAATATGATTTGCGAAGTGTTATGTATTCCTCGTCTACACTTCAAATGAATGTGAATGCGACACTTCCTCGCTAGGAAATAGCGTTTGCAGATGTCTACGTATCGTAGCAGTAGAGTTCTTATGATTCTTAAAACGCGATATCGCATCTCATATCTATGTTTCATGGTAAGATATAATATGATTTGCGAAGTGTTATGTATTCCTCGTCTACACTTCAAATGAATGTGAATGCGACACTTCCTCGCTAGGAAGTAGCGTTTTCAGATGTCTACGTATCGTAGCAATAGAGTTCTTATGATTCTTAAAACGCGATATCGCATCTCATATCTATGTTTCATGATAAGATATAATATTCATTGCGAAGTGTTATGCACCCCTCGTATACGATTAAAATGAATGTAAATGCGACACTTCCTTCCAAGGAAATAGCGTTTGCAGTTGTCTACGTATCGTAGCAGTAGAGTTCTTATGATTCTTGAAACGCGATATCGCATCTCATTTCTATGTTTCATGGTAAGATATAATATGATTTGCGAAGTGTTATGTATTCCTCGTCTACACTTCATATGAATGTGAATGCGACACTTCCTCGCTAGGAAATAGCGTTTGCAGATGTCTACGTATCGTAGCAATAGAGTTCTTATGATTCTTAAAACGCGATATCGCATCTCATTTCTATGCTTCATGGTAAGATATAATATGATTTGCGAAGTGTTATTGCATTCCTCGTCTACGATTCAAATGAATGTAAATGCGACACTTCCTTGCAAGGAAATAGCGTTTGCAGATGTCTACGTATCGTAGCAGTAGAGTTCTTATGATTCTTAAAACGCGATATCGCATCTCATATCTATGTTTCATGGTAAGATATAATATGATTTGCGAAGTGTTATGTATTCCTCGTCTACACTTCAAATGAATGTGAATGCGACACTTCCTCGCTAGGAAGTAGCGTTTGCAGATGTCTACGTATCGTAGCAATAGAGTTCTTATGATTCTTAAAACGCGATATCGCATCTCATTTCTATGTTTCATGGTAAGATATAATATGATTTGCGAAGTGTTATGTATTCCTCGTCTACACTTCTAAGGAATGTGGTTGCGACACTTACTCGCTAGGAAATAGCGTTTGCAGATGTCTACGTATCGTAGCAATAGATTTCTAATGCTTCTTAAAACGCGATATCGCATCTCATTTCTATGTTTCATGGTAAGATATAATATGATTTGCGAAGTGTTATGTATTCCTCGTCTACACTTCAAATGAATGTGAATGCGACACTTCCTCGCTAGGAAATAGCGTTTGCAGATGTCTACGTATCGTAGCAGTAGAGTTCTTATGATTCTTAAAACGCGATATCGCATCTCATATCTATGTTTCATGGTAAGATATAATATGATTTGCGAAGTGTTATGTATTCCTCGTCTACACTTCAAATGAATGTGAATGCGACACTTCCTCGCTAGGAAGTAGCGTTTTCAGATGTCTACGTATCGTAGCAATAGAGTTCTTATGATTCTTAAAACGCGATATCGCATCTCATTTCTATGTTTCATGGTAAGATATAGTATGATTTGCGAAGTGTTATGCACTCCTCGTATACGATTCAAATGAATGTAAATGCGACACTTCCTTCAAGGAAATAGCGTATGCAGATTTCTACGTATCGTAGCAATAGAGTACTTATGTTTCTTGAAACGCGATATCGCATCTCATTTCTATGTTTCATGGTAAGATATAATATGACTTGCAAAGTGTGATGTATTCCTCGTCTACACTTCAAATGAATGTAAATGCGACACTTCCTTGCAAGGAAATAGCGTCTGCAGATGTTTACGTATCGTAGCAATAGAGTTCTTATGATCCTTAAAACGCGATATTGCATCTCATTTCTAGGTTTCATGGTAAGATATAATATGATTTGCGAAGTGTTATGTATGCCTCGTCTACACTTCAAAGGAATGTGAATGCGACACTTCCTCGCTCGGAAATAGCGTTTGCAGATGTCTACGTATCGTAGCAGTAGATTTCTAATGCTTCTTAAAACGCGATATCGCATCTGATTTCTTTGTTTCATGGTAAGATATAATATGATTTGCGAAGTGTCATGTATTCCTCGTCTACACTTCAAATGAATGCAAATGCGACACTTCCTTGCTAGGGAATAGCGTCTGCAGATGTCTAGGTATCGTAGCAATAGAGTTCAAATGCTTATTAAAACGAGATATTGCATCTCATACCTATGTTTCATGATAAGATATAATATTCATTGCGAAGTGTTATGCATTCCTCGTCTACGATTCTAATGAATGTAAATGCGACACTTCCTTGCAAGGAAATAACGTTTGCAGATGTCTACGTATCGCAGCAATAGAGTTCTTATGATTCTTAAAACGCGATATAGCATCTCATTTCTATGTTTAATGGTAAGATATAATATGATTTGCGAAGTGCCATGTATTCCTCGTCTACACTTCAAATGAATGCAAATGCGACACTTCCTTGCTAGGAAATAGCGTCTGCAGATGTCTAGGTATCGTAGCAATAGAGTTCAAATGCTTCTTAAAACGAGATATTGCATCTCATATCTATGTTTCATGATAAGATATAACATTCATTGCGAAGTGTTATGCACTCCTCGTATACGATTCAAATGAATGTAAATGCGACACTTCCTTCAAGGAAATAGCGTATGCAGATGTCTACGTATCGTAGCAATAGAGTACTTATGTTTCTTAAAACGCGATATCGCATCTCATTTCTATGGTTCATGGTAAGATATAATATGATTTGCGAAGTGTTATGTATTCCTCGTCTACACTTCATATGAATGTAAATGCGACTCTTCCTTGCAAGGAAATAGCGTTTGCAGATTTCTACGTATCAAAGCAATAGAGCACTTACGATTCTTAAAACGCGATATCGCATCTCATTTCTATGTTTCATGGTAAGATATAATATGTTCTGCGAAGTGTTATGTATTCCTCGCCTACACTTCAAATGAATGTAAATGCGACACTTCCTAGCAAGGAAATAGCGTTTGCAGATGTCTACGTATCGTAGCAATAGAGTTCTAATGCTTCTTAAAACGCGATATCGCATCTCATTTCTATGTTTCATGGTAAGATATAATATGACTTGCAAAGTGTGATGTATTCCTCGTCTACACTTCAAATGAATGTAAATGCGACACTTCCTTGCAAGGAAATAGCGTCTGCAGATGTTTACGTATCGTAGCAATAGAGTTCAAATGCTTCTTAAAACGAGATATTGCATCTCATACCTATGTTTCATGATAAGATATAATATTCATTGCGAAGTGTTATGCATTCCTCGTCTACGATTCTAATGAATGTAAATGCGACAGTTCCTTGCAAGGAAATAGCGTCTGCAGATGTCTGGGAATCGTAGCGATAGAGTTCTAATGCTTCGTAAAATGCGATATCGCATCTCATTTCTATGTTTCATGGTAAGATATAATATGATTTGCGAAGTGCTATGTATTCCTCGTCTACACTTCAAATGAATGTAAAAGCGACACTTCCTTGCAAAGAAATAGCGTCTGCAGATGTCTAGGTGTCGTAGCGATAGAATTCTAATGCTTCTCAAAACACAATATCGCATCTCATTTCTATGTTTCATGGTAAGATATAATATGATTTGCGAAGTGTTATGTATTCCTCGTCTACGCTTCGTATGAATGTAAATGCGACACTTCCTTGCAAGGAAATAGCGTTTGCAGATTTCTACGTATCGTAGCAATAGAGTTCTTATGTTTCTTAAAACGCGATACCGCACCTCATTTCTATATTTCATGGTAAGATATAATATGATTTGCGAAGTGTTATGTATTCCTCGTCTACACTTCAAATGGAATGTAAATGCGACACTTCCTAGCAAGGAAATAGCGTTTGCAGATGTCTACGTATCGTAGCAATAGAGTTCTAATGCTTCTTAAAACGCCATATCGCATCTCATTTCTATGTTTCATGGTAAGATATAATATGATTTGCGAAGTGTTATGTATTCCTCGTCTACACTTCAAATGAATGTGAATGCGACACTTCCTCGCTAGGAAATAGCGTTTGCAGATGTCTACGTATCGTAGCAGTAGAGTTCTTATGATACTAAAAACGCGATATCGCATCTCATTTCTATGTTTCATGGTAAGATATAATATGATTTGCGAAGTGTTATGTATTCCTCGTCTACACTTAAAATGAATGTGAATGCGGCACTTCCTCGCTAGGAAATAACGTTTGCAGATGTCTACGTATCGTAGCAATGGTGTTCCTATGATTCTTAAAAACGCGATTACCGTATCTCATTTCTATGTTTCATGGTGAGATATAATATGATTTGCGAAGTGTTATGTATTTCCTCGTCTACACTTCAAATGAATGTAAATGCGACACTTCCTAGCAAGGAAATAGCGTTTGCAGATGTCTATGTATCGTAGAAATAGTGTTCTAATGCTTCTTAAAACGCGAAATCGCATCTCATTTCTATGTTTCATGGTAAGATAAAATATGATTTGCAAAGTGTTATGTATTCCTCGTCTACACTTCAAATGAATATAATGCGACACTTCCTTGCAAGGAAATAGCGTCTGCAGATGTCTACGTATCGTTGCAATAGAGTTCTGATGATTCTTAAAAAGCGATATTGCATCTCATTTCTATGTTTCATGGTAAGATATAATATGATTTGCGAAGTGTTATGTATTCCTCGTCTACACTTCAAATGAATGTAAATGCGACACTTCCTTGCTAGGAAATAGCGTCTGCAGATGTCTAGGTATCGTAGCGATAGAGTTCTAATGCTTCTTAAAAACGCGATATCGCATCTCATTTCTATGTTTCATGGTAAGATATAATATGATTTGCGTAAGTGTTATGTATTCCTCGTCTACACTTCAAATGAATGTAAATGCGACACTCCCTTGCAAGGAAATAGCGTTTGCAGATGTCTACCTATCGTAGCAATAGAGTTCTAATGCTTTTTAAAACGCGATATCTCATCTCATTTCTATGTTTCATGGTAAGATATAGTATGATTCGCGAAGTGTTATGTATTCCTCGTCTACACTTCAAATGAATGTAAATGCGACACTTCCTCGCTAGGAAATAGCGTTTGCAGATGTCTAAGTATCGTAGCGATAGAGTTCTAATGCTTCTTAAAACGCGATATCGCATCTCATTTCTATGTTTCATGGTAAGATATAATATGATTTGCGAAGTGTTTTGTATTCCTCGTCTACACTTCAAATGAATGTAAAAGCGACACTTCCTTGCAAGGAAATAGCGTTTGCAGATGTCTACGTATCGTAGCAATAGATTTCTAATGCTTCTTAAAACGCGATTTCGCATCCCATTTCTATGTTTCATGGTAAGATATAATATGATTTGCGAAGTGTCATGTATTCCTCGTCTACACTTAAAATGAATGTGAATGCGACACTTCCTCGCTAGGAAATAGCGTCTGCAGATGTCTACGTATCGTAGCAATAGAGTTCTAATGCTTCTTAAAACGCGATATCGCATCCCATTTCTATGTTTCATGGTAAGATATAATATAATTTGCGAAGTGTCATGTATTCCTCGTCTACACTTAAAATTTATGTGAATGCGACACTTCCTCGCTAGGAAATAGCGTTTGCAGATGTCTACGTATCGTAGCAATAGAGTTCTTATGATTCTTAAAACGCGATATAGCATCTCATTTCTATGTTTCATGGTAAGATATAATATAATTTGCGAAGTGTCATGTATTCCTCGTCTACACTTCAAAGGAATGTGAATGCGACACTTCCTCGCTCGGAAATAGCGTCTGCAGATGTCTACGTATCGTAGCAATAGAGTTCTTATGATTCTTAAAACGCGATATTGCATCTCATTTCTATGTTTCATGGTAAGATATAATATGATTTGCGAAGTGTTATGTATTCCTCGTCTACACATCAAAGGAATGTGAATGCGACACTTCCTCGCTAGGAAATAGCGTTTGCAGGTGTCTACGTAACGTAGCAATAGAGTTTTTATGATTCTTAAAACGCGATATCGCATCTCATTTCTATGTTTCATGGTAAGATATAATATGATTTGCGAAGTGTTATGTATTCCTCGTCTACACTTAAAATGAATGTGAATGCGACACTTCCTTGCAAGGAAATAGCGTTTTCAGATGTCTACATATCGTAGCAATAGGGTTCTTATGATTCTTAAAACGCGATATCGCACCTCATTTCTATGTTTCATGGTAAGATATAATATGATTTGCGAAGTGTTATGTATTCCTCGTCTACACTTCAAATGAATGTAAATGCGACACTTCCTTGCTAGGAAATAGCGTTTTCAGATGTCTACATATCGTAGCAATAGGGTTCTTATGACTCTTAAAACGCGATATCGCACCTCATTTCTATGTTTCATGGTAAGATATAATATGATTTGCGAAGTGTTATGTATTCCTCGTCTACACTTCAAATGAATGTAAATGCGACACTTCCTTGCTAGGAAATAGCGTCAGCAGATGTCTACGTATCGTAGCGATAGAGTTCTAATGCTTCTTAAAACGCGATATCGCACCTCATTTCTATGTTTCATGGTAAGATATAATATGATTTGCGAAGTGTTATGTATTCCTCGTCTACACTTCAAATGAATGTAGATGCGACACTTCCTTACTAGGAAATAGCGTCTGCAGATGTCTAGGTGTCGTAGCAATAGAGTTCTAATGCTTCTTAAAATGCGATATCGCATCTCATTTCTATGTTTCATGGTAAGATATAATATGATGTGCGAAGTGTTATGTATTCCTCGTCTACACTTCAAATGAACGTAAATGCGACACTTCCTCGCTAGGAAATAGCGTATGCAGATGTCTACTTATCGTAGCAATAGAGTTCTTATGATTCTTAAAACGCGATATCGCATCTCATTTCTATGGTTCATGGTAAGATATAATATGATTTGCGAAGTGTTATGTATTCCTCGTCTACACTTCAAATGAATGTAAATGCGACACTTCCTCGCTAGGAAATAGCGTTTGCAGATGTCTACGTATCGTAGCAATGGAGCTCTTATGATTCTTAAAACGCGATATCGCATCTCATTTCTATGTTTCATGGTAAGATATAATATGATTTGCGAAGTGTCATGTATTCCTCGTCTACACTTCAAATGAATTTAAATGCGACACTTCCTGGCTAGGAAATAGCGTCTGCAGATGTTTAGGTATCGTAGCAATAGAGTTCAAATGCTTCTTTAAACGAGATATTGCATCTCATATCTATGTTTCATGATAAGATATAATATTCATTGCGAAGTGTTATACATTCCTCGTCTACGATTCAAATGAAAGTAAATGCGACACTTCCTTGCAAGGAAATAGCGTTTGCAGATGTCTACGTATCGTAGCAATAAATTTCTAATGCTTCTTAAAACGCGATATCGCATCTCATTTCTATGTTTCATGGTAAGATATAATATGATTTGCGAAGTGTTATGTGTTCCTCGTCTACACTTCAAAGGAATGTGAATGCGACACTTCCTCGCTAGGAAATAGCGTTTGCAGATTTCTACGT
Source organism: Xylocopa sonorina (assembly GCF_050948175.1). Classification (NCBI taxonomy): domain Eukaryota; kingdom Metazoa; phylum Arthropoda; class Insecta; order Hymenoptera; family Apidae; genus Xylocopa; species Xylocopa sonorina. Next base: position 1,086,049 of record NW_027490097.1, read on the forward strand.
ATCGTAGCAATAGAGTTCAAATGCTTCTTAAAACGCGATATCGCATCACATTTCTATGTTTCATGGTAAGATATAATATGATTTGCGAAGTGTTATGTATTCCTCGTCTACACTTCAAATGAATGTAAATGCGACACTTCCTTGCAAGGAAATAGCGTTTGTAGATGTCTACGTATCGTAGCAATAGCGTTCTTATGATTCTTAAAACGCGATATCGCATCTCATTTCTATGTTTCATGGTAAGATATAATATGATTTGCGAAGTGTTATGTATTCCTCGTCTACACTTCAAATGAATGTAAATGCGACACTTCCTCGCTAGGAAATAGCGTTTGCAGATGTCTACGTATCGTAGCAATGGAGCTCTTATGATTCTTAAAACGCGATATCGCACCTCATTTCTATGTTTCATGGTAAGATATAATATGATTTGCGAAGTGTTACGTATTCCTCGTCTATACTTCAAATGAATGTAGATGCGACACTTCCTTACTAGGAAATAGCGTCTGCAGATGTCTAGGTGTCGTAGCAATAGAGTTCTAATGCTTCTTAAAATGCGATATCGCATCTCATTTCTATGTTTCATGGTAAGATATAATATGATGTGCGAAGTGTTATGTATTCCTCGTCTACACTTCAAAGGAATGTGAATGCGACACTTCCTCGCTAGGAAATAGCGTTTGCAGATGTCTACGTATCGTAGCAATAGATTTCTAATGCTACTTAAAACGCGATATCGCATCTCATTTCTATGTTTCATGGTAAGATATAATATGATGTGCGAAGTGTTATGTATTCCTCGTCTACACTTCAAATGAACGTAAATGCGACACTTCCTCGCTAGGAAATAGCGTTTGCAGATGTCTACTTATCGTAGCAATAGAGTTCTTATGATTCTTAAAACGCGATATCGCATCTCATTTCTATGGTTCATGGTAAGATATAATATGATTTGCGAAGTGTTATGTATTCCTCGTCTACACTTCAAATGAATGTAAATGCGACACTTCCTCGCTAGGAAATAGCGTTTGCAGATGTCTACGTATCGTAGCAATGGAGCTCTTATGATTCTTAAAACGCGATATCGCACCTCATTTCTATGTTTCATGGTAAGATATAATATGATTTGCGAAGTGTTACGTATTCCTCGTCTATACTTCAAATGAATGTAGATGCGACACTTCCTTACTAGGAAATAGCGTCTGCAGATGTCTAGGTGTCGTAGCAATAGAGTTCTAATGCTTCTTAAAATGCGATATCGCATCTCATTTCTATGTTTCATGGTAAGATATAATATGATGTGCGAAGTGTTATGTATTCCTCGTCTACACTTCAAATGAATGTAAATGCGACACTTCCTCGCTAGGAAATAGCGTTTGCAGATGTCTACTTATCGTAGCAGTAGAGTTCTTATGATTCTTAAAACGCGATATCGCATCTCATTTCTATGGTTCATGGTAAGATATAATATGATTTGCGAAGTGTTATGTATTCCTCGTCTACACTTCAAATGAATGTAAATGCGACACTTCCTCGCTAGGATATAGCGTTTGCAGATGTCTACGTATCGTAGCAATAGAGCTATTATGATTCTTAAAACGCGATATCGCATCTCATTTCTATGTTTCATGGTAAGATATAATATGATTTGCGAAGTGTCATGTATTCCTCGTCTACACTTCAAATGAATTTAAATGCGACACTTCCTGGCTAGGAAATAGCGTCTGCAGATGTTTAGGTATCGTAGCAATAGAGTTCAAATGCTTCTTAAAACGAGATATTGCATCTCATATCTATGTTTCATGATAAGATATAATATTCATTGCGAAGTGTTATACATTCCTCGTCTACGATTCAAATGAAAGTAAATGCGACACTTCCTTGCAAGGAAATAGCGTTTGCAGATGTCTACGTATCGTAGCAATAAATTTCTAATGCTTCTTAAAACGCGATATCGCATCTCATTTCTATGTTTCATGGTAAGATATAATATGATTTGCGAAGTGTTATGTGTTCCTCGTATACACTTCAAAGGAATGTGAATGCGACACTTCCTCGCTAGGAAATAGCGTTTGCAGATTTCTACGTATCGTAGCAATAGAGTTCAAATGCTTCTTAAAACGCGATATCGCATCACATTTCTATGTTTCATGGTAAGATATAATATGATTTGCGAAGTGTTATGTATTCCTCGTCTACACTTCAAATGAATGTAAATGCGACACTTCCTTGCAAGGAAATAGCGTTTGTAGATGTCTACGTATCGTAGCAATAGAGTTCTTATGATTCTTAAAACGCGATATCGCATCTCATTTCTATGTTTCATGGTAAGATATAATATGATTTGCGAAGTGTTATGTATTCCTCGTCTACACTTCAAAGGAATGTGAATGCGACACTTCCTCGCTAGGAAATAGCGTTTGCAGATGTCTACGTATCGTAGCAATAGATTTCTAATGCTACTTAAAACGCGATATCGCATCTCATTTCTATGTTTCATGGTAAGATATAATATGATTTGCTAGGTGTTATGTATTCCTCGTCTACACTTCAAATGAATGTAAATGCGACACTTACTTGCAAGGAAATAGCGTTTGCAGATTTCTACGTATCGTAGCAATAGAGTTCAAATGCTTCTTAAAACGAGATATTGCATCTCATATCTATGTTTCATGATAAGGTATAATACTCATTGCGAAGTGTTATGCATTCCTCGTCTACGATTCAAATGATTGTGAATGCGACACTTCCTTGCAAGGAAATAGCGTTTGCTGATGTCTACGTGTCGTAGCAATAGATTTCTAATGCTTCTTAAAACGCGATATCGCATCTCATTTCTATGTTTCATGGTAAGATATAATATGATTTGCGAAGTGTCATGTATTCCTCGTCTACACTTCAAATGAATTTAAATGCGACACTTCCTTGCTAGGAAATAGCGTCTGCAGATGTTTAGGTATCGTAGAAATAGAGTTCAAATGCTTCTTAAAACGAGATATTCCATCTCATATCTATGTTTCATGATAAGATATAATATTCATTGCGAAGTGTTATGCATTCCTCGTCTACGATCCAAATGAAAGTAAATGCGACACTTCCTTGCAAGGAAACAGCGTTTGCAGATGTCTACGTATCGTAGCAATAGATTTCTAATGCTTCATAATACGCGATATCGCATCTCATTTCTATGTTCATGGTAAGATATAATATGATATGAGAAGTGTTATGTAATCCTCGTCTACACTTCAAAGGAATGTGAATGCGACACTTCCTTGCTAGGAAATAGCGTCTGCAGATGTCTAGGTATCGTAGCAATAGAGTTCAAGTGCTTCTTAAAACGAGATATTGCATCTCATATCTATGTTTCATGATAAGATATAATATTCATTGCGAAGTGTTATGAATTCCTCGTCTACGATTCAAATGAATGTAAATGCGACACTTCCTCGCTAGGAAATAGCGTTTGCAGGTGTCTACGTAACGTAGCAATAGAGTTTTTATGATTCTTAAAACGCGATATCGCATCTCATTTCTATGTTTCATGGTAAGATATAATATGATTTGCGAAGTGTTATGTATTCCTCGTCTACACTTAAAATGAATGTGAATGCGACACTTCCTTGCAAGGAAATAGCGTTTTCAGATGTCTACATATCGTAGCAATAGGGTTCTTATGATTCTTAAAACGCGATATCGCACCTCATTTCTATGTTTCATGGTAAGATATAATATGATTTGCGAAGTGTTATGTATTCCTCGTCTACACTTCAAATGAATGTAAATGCGACACTTCCTTGCTAGGAAATAGCGTTTTCAGATGTCTACATATCGTAGCAATAGGGTTCTTATGACTCTTAAAACGCGATATCGCACCTCATTTCTATGTTTCATGGTAAGATATAATATGATTTGCGAAGTGTTATGTATTCCTCGTCTACACTTCAAATGAATGTAAATGCGACACTTCCTTGCTAGGAAATAGCGTCAGCAGATGTCTACGTATCGTAGCGATAGAGTTCTAATGCTTCTTAAAACGCGATATCGCACCTCATTTCTATGTTTCATGGTAAGATATAATATGATTTGCGAAGTGTTATGTATTCCTCGTCTACACTTCAAATGAATGTAGATGCGACACTTCCTTACTAGGAAATAGCGTCTGCAGATGTCTAGGTGTCGTAGCAATAGAGTTCTAATGCTTCTTAAAATGCGATATCGCATCTCATTTCTATGTTTCATGGTAAGATATAATATGATGTGCGAAGTGTTATGTATTCCTCGTCTACACTTCAAATGAACGTAAATGCGACACTTCCTCGCTAGGAAATAGCGTATGCAGATGTCTACTTATCGTAGCAATAGAGTTCTTATGATTCTTAAAACGCGATATCGCATCTCATTTCTATGGTTCATGGTAAGATATAATATGATTTGCGAAGTGTTATGTATTCCTCGTCTACACTTCAAATGAATGTAAATGCGACACTTCCTCGCTAGGAAATAGCGTTTGCAGATGTCTACGTATCGTAGCAATGGAGCTCTTATGATTCTTAAAACGCGATATCGCATCTCATTTCTATGTTTCATGGTAAGATATAATATGATTTGCGAAGTGTCATGTATTCCTCGTCTACACTTCAAATGAATTTAAATGCGACACTTCCTGGCTAGGAAATAGCGTCTGCAGATGTTTAGGTATCGTAGCAATAGACTTCAAATGCTTCTTTAAACGAGATATTGCATCTCATATCTATGTTTCATGATAAGATATAATATTCATTGCGAAGTGTTATACATTCCTCGTCTACGATTCAAATGAAAGTAAATGCGACACTTCCTTGCAAGGAAATAGCGTTTGCAGATGTCTACGTATCGTAGCAATAAATTTCTAATGCTTCTTAAAACGCGATATCGCATCTCATTTCTATGTTTCATGGTAAGATATAATATGATTTGCGAAGTGTTATGTGTTCCTCGTCTACACTTCAAAGGAATGTGAATGCGACACTTCCTCGCTAGGAAATAGCGTTTGCAGATTTCTACGTATCGTAGCAATAGAGTTCAAATGCTTCTTAAAACGCGATATCGCATCACATTTCTATGTTTCATGGTAAGATATAATATGATTTGCGAAGTGTTATGTATTCCTCGTCTACACTTCAAATGAATGTAAATGCGACACTTCCTTGCAAGGAAATAGCGTTTGTAGATGTCTACGTATCGTAGCAATAGCGTTCTTATGATTCTTAAAACGCGATATCGCATCTCATTTCTATGTTTCATGGTAAGATATAATATGATTTGCGAAGTGTTATGTATTCCTCGTCTACACTTCAAATGAATGTAAATGCGACACTTCCTCGCTAGGAAATAGCGTTTGCAGATGTCTACGTATCGTAGCAATGGAGCTCTTATGATTCTTAAAACGCGATATCGCACCTCATTTCTATGTTTCATGGTAAGATATAATATGATTTGCGAAGTGTTACGTATTCCTCGTCTATACTTCAAATGAATGTAGATGCGACACTTCCTTACTAGGAAATAGCGTCTGCAGATGTCTAGGTGTCGTAGCAATAGAGTTCTAATGCTTCTTAAAATGCGATATCGCATCTCATTTCTATGTTTCATGGTAAGATATAATATGATGTGCGAAGTGTTATGTATTCCTCGTCTACACTTCAAAGGAATGTGAATGCGACACTTCCTCGCTAGGAAATAGCGTTTGCAGATGTCTACGTATCGTAGCAATAGATTTCTAATGCTACTTAAAACGCGATATCGCATCTCATTTCTATGTTTCATGGTAAGATATAATATGATGTGCGAAGTGTTATGTATTCCTCGTCTACACTTCAAATGAACGTAAATGCGACACTTCCTCGCTAGGAAATAGCGTTTGCAGATGTCTACTTATCGTAGCAATAGAGTTCTTATGATTCTTAAAACGCGATATCGCATCTCATTTCTATGGTTCATGGTAAGATATAATATGATTTGCGAAGTGTTATGTATTCCTCGTCTACACTTCAAATGAATGTAAATGCGACACTTCCTCGCTAGGAAATAGCGTTTGCAGATGTCTACGTATCGTAGCAATGGAGCTCTTATGATTCTTAGAACGCGATATCGCACCTCATTTCTATGTTTCATGGTAAGATATAATATGATTTGCGAAGTGTTACGTATTCCTCGTCTATACTTCAAATGAATGTAGATGCGACACTTCCTTACTAGGAAATAGCGTCTGCAGATGTCTAGGTGTCGTAGCAATAGAGTTCTAATGCTTCTTAAAATGCGATATCGCATCTCATTTCTATGTTTCATGGTAAGATATAATATGATGTGCGAAGTGTTATGTATTCCTCGTCTACACTTCAAATGAATGTAAATGCGACACTTCCTCGCTAGGAAATAGCGTTTGCAGATGTCTACTTATCGTAGCAGTAGAGTTCTTATGATTCTTAAAACGCGATATCGCATCTCATTTCTATGGTTCATGGTAAGATATAATATGATTTGCGAAGTGTTATGTATTCCTCGTCTACACTTCAAATGAATGTAAATGCGACACTTCCTCGCTAGGATATAGCGTTTGCAGATGTCTACGTATCGTACCAATAGAGCTATTATGATTCTTAAAACGCGATATCGCATCTCATTTCTATGTTTCATGGTAAGATATAATATGATTTGCGAAGTGTCATGTATTCCTCGTCTACACTTCAAATGAATTTAAATGCGACACTTCCTGGCTAGGAAATAGCGTCTGCAGATGTTTAGGTATCGTAGCAATAGAGTTCAAATGCTTCTTAAAACGAGATATTGCATCTCATATCTATGTTTCATGATAAGATATAATATTCATTGCGAAGTGTTATACATTCCTCGTCTACGATTCAAATGAAAGTAAATGCGACACTTCCTTGCAAGGAAATAGCGTTTGCAGATGTCTACGTATCGTAGCAATAAATTTCTAATGCTTCTTAAAACGCGATATCGCATCTCATTTCTATGTTTCATGGTAAGATATAATATGATTTGCGAAGTGTTATGTGTTCCTCGTATACACTTCAAAGGAATGTGAATGCGACACTTCCTCGCTAGGAAATAGCGTTTGCAGATTTCTACGTATCGTAGCAATAGAGTTCAAATGCTTCTTAAAACGCGATATCGCATCACATTTCTATGTTTCATGGTAAGATATAATATGATTTGCGAAGTGTTATGTATTCCTCGTCTACACTTCAAATGAATGTAAATGCGACACTTCCTTGCAAGGAAATAGCGTTTGTAGATGTCTACGTATCGTAGCAATAGAGTTCTTATGATTCTTAAAACGCGATATCGCATCTCATTTCTATGTTTCATGGTAAGATATAATATGATTTGCGAAGTGTTATGTATTCCTCGTCTACACTTCAAAGGAATGTGAATGCGACACTTCCTCGCTAGGAAATAGCGTTTGCAGATGTCTACGTATCGTAGCAATAGATTTCTAATGCTACTTAAAACGCGATATCGCATCTCATTTCTATGTTTCATGGTAAGATATAATATGATTTGCTAGGTGTTATGTATTCCTCGTCTACACTTCAAATGAATGTAAATGCGACACTTACTTGCAAGGAAATAGCGTTTGCAGATTTCTACGTATCGTAGCAATAGAGTTCAAATGCTTCTTAAAACGAGATATTGCATCTCATATCTATGTTTCATGATAAGGTATAATACTCATTGCGAAGTGTTATGCATTCCTCGTCTACGATTCAAATGATTGTGAATGCGACACTTCCTTGCAAGGAAATAGCGTTTGCTGATGTCTACGTGTCGTAGCAATAGATTTCTAATGCTTCTTAAAACGCGATATCGCATCTCATTTCTATGTTTCATGGTAAGATATAATATGATTTGCGAAGTGTCATGTATTCCTCGTCTACACTTCAAATGAATTTAAATGCGACACTTCCTTGCTAGGAAATAGCGTCTGCAGATGTTTAGGTATCGTAGAAATAGAGTTCAAATGCTTCTTAAAACGAGATATTCCATCTCATATCTATGTTTCATGATAAGATATAATATTCATTGCGAAGTGTTATGCATTCCTCGTCTACGATCCAAATGAAAGTAAATGCGACACTTCCTTGCAAGGAAACAGCGTTTGCAGATGTCTACGTATCGTAGCAATAGATTTCTAATGCTTCATAATACGCGATATCGCATCTCATTTCTATGTTTCATGGTAAGATATAATATGATATGAGAAGTGTTATGTAATCCTCGTCTACACTTCAAAGGAATGTGAATGCGACACTTCCTTGCTAGGAAATAGCGTCTGCAGATGTCTAGGTATCGTAGCAATAGAGTTCAAGTGCTTCTTAAAACGAGATATTGCATCTCATATCTATGTTTCATGATAAGATATAATATTCATTGCGAAGTGTTATGAATTCCTCGTCTACGATTCAAATGAATGTAAATGCGACACTTCCTTGCAAGGAAATAGCGTTTGCAGATTTCTACGTATCGTAGCAATAGAGTTCTTATGTTTCTTAAAACGCGATACCGCACCTCATTTCTATATTTCATGGTAAGATATAATATGATTTGCGAAGTGTTATGTATTCCTCGTCTACACTTCAAATGAATGTAAATGCGACACTTCCTAGCAAGGAAATAGCGTTTGCAGATGTCTACGTATCGTAGCAATAGAGTTCTAATGCTTCTTAAAACGCCATTACGCATCTCATTTCTATGTTTCATGGTAAGATATAATATGATTTGCGAAGTGTTATGTATTCCTCGTCTACACTTCAAATGAATGTGAATGCGACACTTCCTCGCTAGGAAATAGCGTTTGCAGATGTCTACGTATCGTAGCAATACAGTTCTTATGATTCTTAAAACGCAATATTGCATCTCATTTCTATGTTTCTTGGTGAGATATAATATGATTTGCGAAGTGTCATGTATTCCTCGTCTACACTTCAAATGAATGCAAATGCGACACTTCCTTGCTAGGAAATAGCGTCAGCAGATGTTTAGGTATCGTAGCAATAGAGTTCAAATGCTTCTTAAAACGAGATATTGCATCTCATATCTATGTTTCATGATAAGATATAATATTCATTGCGAAGTGTTATGCACTCCTCGTATACGATTCAAATGAATGCAAATGCGACACTTCCTTCCAAGGAAATAGCGTTTGCAGTTGTCTACGTATCGTAGCAGTAGAGTTCTTATGTTTCTTAAAACGCGATATCGCATCTCATTTCTATGTTTCATGGTAAGATATAATATGATTTGCGAAGTGTTATGTATGCCTCGTCTACACTTCATATGAATGTAAATGCGACACTTCCTTGCAAGGAAATAGCGTTTGCAGATTTCTACGTATCAAAGCAATAGAGCTCTTACGATTCTTAAAACGCGATATCGCATCTCATTTCTATGTTTCATGGTAAGATATAATATGTTCTGCGAAGTGTTATGTATTCCTCGTCTACACTTCAAACGAATGTAAATGCGACACTTCCTAGCAAGGAAATAGCGTTTGCAGATGTCTACGTATCGTAGAAATAGAGTTCTAATTCTTCTTAAAACGCGATATCGCATCTCATTTCTATGTTTCATGGTAAGATATAATATGACTTGCAAAGTGTGATGTATTCCTCGTCTACACTTCAAATGAATGTAAATGCGATACTTCCTTGCAAGGAAATAGCGTCTGCAGATGTTTACGTATCGTAGCAATAGAGTTCTTATGATTATTAAAACGCGATATTGCATCTCATTTCTATGTTTCATGGTAAGATATAATATGATTTGCGAAGTGTTATGTATGCCTCGTCTACACTTCAAAGGAATGTGAATGCGACACTTCCTCTCTCGGAAATAGCGTTTGCAGATGTCTACGTATCGTAGCAGTAGATTTCTAATGCTTCTTAAAACGCGATATCGCATCTGATTTCTTTGTTTCATGGTAAGATATAATATGATTTGCGAAGTGTCATGTATTCCTCGTCTACACTTCAAATGAATGCAAATGCGACACTTCCTTGCTAGGAAATAGCGTCTGCAGATGTCTAGGTATCGTAGCAATAGAGTTCAAATGCTTCTTAAAACGAGATATTGCATCTCATACCTATGTTTCATGATAAGATATAATATTCATTGCGAAGTGTTATGCATTCCTCGTCTACGATTCTAATGAATGTAAATGCGACACTTCCTTGCAAGGAAATAGCGTCTGCAGAAGTCTGGGTATCGTAGCGATAGAGTTCTAATGCTTCGTAAAATGCGATATCGCATCTCATTTCTATGTTTCATGGTAAGATATAATATGATTTGCGAAGTGTTATGTATTCCTCATCTACACTTCAAATGAATGTAAATGCGACACTTCCTTGCAAAGAAATAGCGTCTGCAGATGTCTAGGTGTCGTAGCGATAGAATTCTAATGCTTCTCAAAACACAATATCGCATCTCATTTCAATGTTTCATGGTAAGATATAATATGATTTGCGAAGTGTTATGTATTCCTCGTCTACGCTTCGTATGAATGTAAATGCGACACTTCCTTGCAAGGAAATAGCGTTTGCAGATTTCTACGTATCGTAGCAATAGAGTTCTTATGTTTCTTAAAACGCGATACCGCACCTCATTTCTATATTTCATGGTAAGATATAATATGATTTGCGAAGTGTTATGTATTCCTCGTCTACACTTCAAATGAATGTAAATGCGACACTTCCTAGCAAGGAAATAGCGTTTGCAGATGTCTACGTATCGTAGCAATAGAGTTCTAATGCTTCTTAAAACGCCATATCGCATCTCATTTCTATGTTTCATGGTAAGATATAATATGATTTGCGAAGTGTTATGTATTCCTCGTCTACACTTCAAATGAATGTGAATGCGACACTTCCTCGCTAGGAAATAGCGTTTGCAGATGTCTACGTATCGTAGCAGTAGAGTTCTTATGATACTAAAAACGCGATATCGCATCTCATTTCTATGTTTCATGGTAAGATATAATATGATTTGCGAAGTGTTATGTATTCCTCGTCTACACTTAAAATGAATGTGAATGCGGCACTTCCTCGCTAGGATATAGCGTTTGCAGATGTCTACGTATCGTAGCAATGGTGTTCCTATGATTCTTAAAACGCGATACCGTATCTCATTTCTATGTTTCATGGTGAGATATAATATGATTTGCGAAGTGTTATGTATTCCTCGTCTACACTTCAAATGAATGTAAATGCGACACTTCCTAGCAAGGAAATAGCGTTTGCAGATGTCTATGTATCGTAGAAATAGAGTTCTAATGCTTCTTAAAACGCGAAATCGCATCTCATTTCTATGTTTCATGGTAAGATAAAATATGATTTGCAAAGTGTTATGTATTCCTCGTCTACACTTCAAATGAATATAATGCGACACTTCCTTGCAAGGAAATAGCGTCTGCAGATGTCTACGTATCGTAGCAATAGAGTTCTGATGATTCTTAAAAAGCGATATTGCATCTCATTTCTTTGTTTCATGGTAAGATATAATATGATTTGCGAAGTGTTATGTATTCCTCGTCTACACGTCAAATGAATGTAAATGCGACACTTCCTTGCTAGGAAATAGCGTCTGCAGATGTCTAGGTATCGTAGCGATAGAGTTCTAATGCTTCTTAAAACGCGATATCGCATCTCATTTCTATGTTTCATGGTAAGATATAATATGATTTGCGTAAGTGTTATGTATTCCTCGTCTACACTTCAAATGATTGTAAATGCGACACTCCCTTGCAAGGAAATAGCGTTTGCAGATGTCTACCTATCGTAGCAATAGAGTTCTAATGCTTTTTAAAACGCGATATCTCATCTCATTTCTATGTTTCATGGTAAGATATAGTATGATTCGCGAAGTGTTATGTATTCCTCGTCTACACTTCAAATGAATGTAAATGCGACACTTCCTCGCTAGGAAATAGCGTTTGCAGATGTCTAAGTATCGTAGCGATAGAGTTCTAATGCTTTTTAAAACGCGATATCGCATCTCATTTCTATGTTTCATGGTAAGATATAATATGATTTGCGAAGTGTTTTGTATTCCTCGCCTACACTTCAAATGAATGTAAATGCGACACTTCCTTGCAAGGAAATAGCGTTTGCAGATGTCTACGTATCGTAGCAATAGATTTCTAGTGCTTCTTAAAACGCGATTTCGCATCCCATTTCTAGGTTTCATGGTAAGATATAATATGATTTGCGAAGTGTTATGTATGCCTCGTCTACACTTCAAAGGAATGTGAATGCGACACTTCCTCGCTAGGAAATAGCGTTTGCAGATGTCTACGTATCGTAGCAATAGAGTTCTTATGATTCTTAAAACGCGATATAGCATCTCATTTCTATGTTTCATGGTAAGATATAATATAATTTGCGAAGTGTCATGTATTCCTCGTCTACACTTCAAATGAATGTAAATGCGACACTTCATTGCAAGGAAATAGCGTCTGCAGATGTCTACGTATCGTAGCAATAGAGTTCTAATGCTTCTTAAAACGCGATATCGCATCCCATTTCTATGTTTCATGGTAAGATATAATATGATTTGCGAAGTGTCATGTATTCCTCGTCTACACTTAAAATTTATGTGAATGCGACACTTCCTCGCTAGGAAATAGCGTTTGCAGATGTCTACGTATCGTAGCAATAGAGTTCTAATGCTTCTTAAAACGCGATATCGCATCTCATTTCTATGTTTCATGGTAACATATAATATGATTTGCGTAAGTGTTATGTATTCCTCGTCTACACTTCAAATGAATGTAAATGCCACACTCCCTTGCAAGGAAATAGCGTTTGCAGATGTCTACCTATTGTAGCAATAGAGTTCTAATGCTTGTTAAAACGCGATATCTCATCTCATTTCTATGTTTCATGGTAAGATATAGTATGATTCGCGAAGTGTTATGTATTCCTCGTCTACACTTCAAATGAATGTAAATGCGACACTTCCTCGCTAGGAAATAGCGTTTGCAGATGTCTAAGTATCGTAGCGATAGAGTTCTAATGCTTCTTAAAACGCGATATCGCATCTCATTTCTATGTTTCATGGTAAGATATAATATGATTTGCGAAGTGTTTTGTATTCCTCGTCTACACTTCAAATGAATGTAAATGCGACACTTCCTTGCAAGGAAATAGCGTTTGCAGATGTCTACGTATCGTAGCAATAGATTTCTAGTGCTTCTTAAAACGCGATATCGCATCCCATTTCTATGTTTCATGGTAAGATATAATATGATTTGCGAAGTGTCATGTATTCCTCGTCTACACTTAAAATGAATGTGAATGCGACACTTCCTCGCTAGGAAATAGCGTTTGCAGATGTCTACGTATCGTAGCAATAGAGTTCTTATGATTCTTAAAACGCGATATAGCATCTCATTTCTATGTTTCATGGTAAGATATAATATAATTTGCGAAGTATCATGTATTCCTCGTCTACACTTCAAATGAATGTAAATGCGACACTTCATTGCAAGGAAATAGCGTCTGCAGATGTCTACGTATCGTAGCAATAGAGTTCTAATGCTTCTTAAAACGCGATATCGCATCCCATTTCTATGTTTCATGGTAAGATATAATATGATTTGCGAAGTGTCATGTATTCCTCGTCTACACTTAAAATTTATGTGAATGCGACACTTCCTCGCTAGGAAATAGCGTTTGCAGATGTCTACGTATCGTAGCAATAGAGTTCTTATGATTCTTAAAACGCGATATAGCATCTCATTTCTATGTTTCATGGTAAGATATAATATAATTTGCGAAGTGTCATGTATTCCTCGTCTACACTTCAAATGTATGTAAATGCGACACTTCCTTGCAAGGAAATAGCGTCTGCAGATGTCTACGTATCGTAGCAATAGAGTTCTTATGATTCTTAAAACGCGATATTGCATCTCATTTCTATGTTTCATGGTAAGATATAATATGATTTGCGAAGTGTTATGTATTCCTCGTCTACACATCAAAGGAATGTGAATGCGACACTTCCTCGCTAGGAAATAGCGTTTGCAGGTGTCTACGTAACGTAGCAATAGAGTTTTTATGATTCTTAAAACGCGATATCGCATCTCATTTCTATGTTTCATGGTAAGATATAATATGATTTGCGAAGTGTTATGTATTCCTCGTCTACACTTAAAATGAATGTGAATGCGACACTTCCTTGCAAGGAAATAGCGTTTTCAGATGTCTACATATCGTAGCAATAGGGTTCTTATGATTATTAAAACGCGATATCGCACCTCATTTCTATGATTCATGGTAAGATATAATATGATTTGCGAAGTGTTATGTGTTCCTCGTCTACACTTCAAAGGAATGTGAATGCGACACTTCCTCGCTAGGAAATAGCGTTTGCAGATGTCTACATATCGTAGCAATAGGGTTCTTATGACTCTTAAAACGCGATATCGCACCTCATTTCTATGTTTCATGGTAAGATATAATATGATTTGCGAAGTGTTATGTATTCCTCGTCTACACTTCAAATGAATGTAAATGCGACACTTCCTTGCTAGGAAATAGCGTCAGCAGATGTCTACGTATCGTAGCGATAGAGTTCTAATGCTTCTTAAAACGCGATATCGCATCTCATTTCTATGTTTCATGGTAAGATATAATATGATTTGCGAAGTGTTATGTATTCCTCGTCTACACTTCAAATGAATGTAGATGCGACACTTCCTTACTAGGAAATAGCGTCTGCAGATGTCTAGGTGTCGTAGCAATAGAGTTCTTATGATTCTTAAAACGCGATATCGCATCTCATTTCTATGGTTCATGGTAAGATATAATATGATTTGCGAAGTGTTATGTATTCCTCGTCTACACTTCAAATGAATGTAAATGCGACACTTCCTCGCTAGGAAATAGCGTTTGCAGATGTCTACGTATCGTAGCAATAGAGCTCTTATGATTCTTAAAACGCGATATCGCATCTCATTTCTATGTTTCATGGTAAGATATAATATGATTTGCGAAGTGTCATGTATTCCTCGTCTACACTTCAAATGAATTTAAATGCGACACTTCCTTGCAAGGAAATAGCGTTTGCAGATGTCTACGTATCGTAGCAATAGTGTTCTTATGATTCTTAAAACGCGATATCGCATCTCATTTCTATGTTTCATGGTAAGATATAATATGATTTGCGAAGTGTTATGTATTCCTCGTATACACTTCAAAGGAATGTGAATGCGACACTTCCTCGCTAGGAAATAGCGTTTGCAGATGTCTACGTATCGTAGCAATAGATTTCTAATGCTTCTTAAAACGCGATATCGCATTTCATTTCTATGTTTCATGGTAAGATATAATATGATTTGCGAAGTGTTACGCATTCCTCGTCTACGATTCAAATGAATGTAAATGCGACACTTCCTTGCAAGGAAATAGCGTTTGCAGATGTCTACGTATCGTAGGAATAGAGTTCAAATGCTTCTTAAAACGAGATATTGTATCTCATACCTATGTTTCACGATAAGATATAATATTCATTGCGAAGTGTTATGTATTCCTCGTCTACACTTCAAAGGAATGTGAATGCGACACTTCCTCGCTAGGAAATAGCGTTTGCAGATGTCTACGTATCGTTGCAATAGATTTCTAATGCTTCTTAAAACGCGTTATCGCATCTCATTTGTATGTTTCGTGGTAAGATATAATATGATTTGCGAGGTGTTATGTATTCCTCGTGTACACTTCAAATGAATGTAAATGCGACACTTCCTAGCAAGGAAATAGCGTTTGCAGATTTCTACGTATCGTAGCAATAGAGTTCAAATGCTTCTTAAAACGAGATATTGCATCTCATATCTATGTTTCATGATAAGATATAATACTCATTGCGAAGTGTTATGCATTCCTCGTCTACGATTCAAATGAATGTAAATGCGACACTTCCTTGCAAGGAAATAGCGTTTGCAGATGTCTACGTGTCGTAGCAATAGATTTCTAATGCTTCTTAAAACGCGATATCGCATCTCATTTCTATGTTTCATGGTAAGATATAATATGATTTGAGAAGTGTTATGTATTCCTCGTCTACACTTCAAATGAATGTGAATGCGACACTTCCTCGCTAGGAAATAGCGTTTGCAGATGTCTACGTATCGTAGCAATAGTGTTCCTATGATTCTTAAAACGCGATACCGTATCTCATTTCTATGTTTCATGGTAAGATATAATATGATTTGCGAAGTGTTATGTATTCCTCGTCTACACTTCAAAGGAATGTGAATGCGACACTTCCTCGCTAGGAAATAGCGTTTGCAGATGTCTACGTATCGTAGCAATAGATTTCTAATGCTTCTTAAAACGCGATATCGCATCTCATTTCTATGTTTCATGGTAAGATATAATATGATTTGCGAGGTGTTATGTATTCCTCGTCTACACTTCAAATGAATGTAATTGCGACACTTCCTTGCAAGGAAATAGCGTTTGTAGATGTCTACGTATCGTAGCAATAGAGTTCTTATGATTCTTAAAACGCGATATCGCATCTCATTTCTATGTTTCATGGTAAGATATAATATGATTTGCGAAGTGTTATGTATTCCTCGTCTACACTTCAAAGGAATGTGAATGCGACACTTCCTCGCTAGGAAATAGCGTTTGCAGATGTCTACGTATCGTAGCAATAGATTTCTAATGCTACTTAAAACGCGATATCGCATCTCATTTCTATGTTTCATGGTAAGATATAATATGATTTGCTAGGTGTTATGTATTCCTCGTCTACACTTCAAATGAATGTAAATGCGACACTTACTTGCAAGGAAATAGCGTTTGCAGATTTCTACGTATCGTAGCAATAGAGTTCAAATGCTTCTTAAAACGAGATATTGCATCTCATATCTATGTTTCATGATAAGGTATAATACTCATTGCGAAGTGTTATGCATTCCTCGTCTACGATTCAAATGATTGTGAATGCGACACTTCCTTGCAAGGAAATAGCGTTTGCTGATGTCTACGTGTCGTAGCAATAGATTTCTAATGCTTCTTAAAACGCGATATCGCATCTCATTTCTATGTTTCATGGTAAGATATAATATGATTTGCGAAGTGTCATGTATTCCTCGTCTACACTTAAAATGAATGTGAATGCGACACTTCCTCGCTAGGAAATAGCGTTTGCAGATGTCTACGTATCGTAGCAATAGAGTTCTTATGATTCTTAAAACGCGATATAGCATCTCATTTCTATGTTTCATGGTAAGATATAATATAATTTGCGAAGTGTCATGTATTCCTCGTCTACACTTCAAATGAATGTAAATGCGACACTTCATTGCAAGGAAATAGCGTCTGCAGATGTCTACGTATCGTAGCAATAGAGTTCTAATGCTTCTTAAAACGCGATATCGCATCCCATTTCTATGTTTCATGGTAAGATATAATATGATTTGCGAAGTGTCATGTATTCCTCGTCTACACTTAAAATTTATGTGAATGCGACACTTCCTCGCTAGGAAATAGCGTTTGCAGATGTCTACGTATCGTAGCAATAGAGTTCTTATGATTCTTAAAACGCGATATAGCATCTCATTTCTATGTTTCATGGTAAGATATAATATAATTTGCGAAGTGTCATGTATTCCTCGTCTACACTTCAAATGAATGTAAATGCGACACTTCCTTGCAAGGAAATAGCGTCTGCAGATGTCTACGTATCGTAGCAATAGAGTTCTTATGATTCTTAAAACGCGATATTGCATCTCATTTCTATGTTTCATGGTAAGATATAATATGATTTGCGAAGTGTTATGTATTCCTCGTCTACACATCAAAGGAATGTGAATGCGACACTTCCTCGCTAGGAAATAGCGTTTGCAGGTGTCTACGTAACGTAGCAATAGAGTTTTTATGATTCTTAAAACGCGATATCGCATCTCATTTCTATGTTTCATGGTAAGATATAATATGATTTGCGAAGTGTTATGTATTCCTCGTCTACACTTAAAATGAATGTGAATGCGACACTTCCTTGCAAGGAAATAGCGTTTTCAGATGTCTACATATCGTAGCAATAGGGTTCTTATGATTATTAAAACGCGATATCGCACCTCATTTCTATGATTCATGGTAAGATATAATATGATTTGCGAAGTGTTATGTGTTCCTCGTCTACACTTCAAAGGAATGTGAATGCGACACTTCCTCGCTAGGAAATAGCGTTTGCAGATGTCTACATATCGTAGCAATAGGGTTCTTATGACTCTTAAAACGCGATATCGCACCTCATTTCTATGTTTCATGGTAAGATATAATATGATTTGCGAAGTGTTATGTATTCCTCGTCTACACTTCAAATGAATGTAAATGCGACACTTCCTTGCTAGGAAATAGCGTCAGCAGATGTCTACGTATCGTAGCGATAGAGTTCTAATGCTTCTTAAAACGCGATATCGCATCTCATTTCTATGTTTCATGGTAAGATATAATATGATTTGCGAAGTGTTATGTATTCCTCGTCTACACTTCAAATGAATGTAGATGCGACACTTCCTTACTAGGAAATAGCGTCTGCAGATGTCTAGGTGTCGTAGCAATAGAGTTCTAATGCTTCTTAAAATGCGATATCGCATCTCATTTCTATGTTTCATGGTAAGATATAATATGATGTGCGAAGTGTTATGTATTCCTCGTCTACACTTCAAATGAATGTAAATGCGACACTTCCTCGCTAGGAAATAGCGTTTGCAGATGTCTACTTATCGTAGCAATAGATTTCTTATGATTCTTAAAACGCGATATCGCATCTCATTTCTATGGTTCATGGTAAGATATAATATGATTTGCGAAGTGTTATGTATTCCTCGTCTACACTTCAAATGAATGTAAATGCGACACTTCCTCGCTAGGAAATAGCGTTTGCAGATGTCTACGTATCGTAGCAATAGAGCTCTTATGATTCTTAAAACGCGATATCGCATCTCATTTCTATGTTTCATGGTAAGATATAATATGATTTGCGAAGTGTCATGTATTCCTCGTCTACACTTCAAATGAATTTAAATGCGACACTTCCTTGCAAGGAAATAGCGTTTGCAGATGTCTACGTATCGTAGCAATAGTGTTCTTATGATTCTTAAAACGCGATATCGCATCTCATTTCTATGTTTCATGGTAAGATATAATATGATTTGCGAAGTGTTATGTATTCCTCGTATACACTTCAAAGGAATGTGAATGCGACACTTCCTCGCTAGGAAATAGCGTTTGCAGATGTCTACGTATCGTAGCAATAGATTTCTAATGCTTCTTAAAACGCCATATCGCATTTCATTTCTATGTTTCATGGTAAGATATAATATGATTTGCGAAGTGTTACGCATTCCTCGTCTACGATTCAAATGAATGTAAATGCGACACTTCCTTGCAAGGAAATAGCGTTTGCAGATGTCTACGTATCGTAGGAATAGAGTTCAAATGCTTCTTAAAACGAGATATTGTATCTCATACCTATGTTTCACGATAAGATATAATATTCATTGCGAAGTGTTATGTATTCCTCGTCTACACTTCAAAGGAATGTGAATGCGACACTTCCTCGCTAGGAAATAGCGTTTGCAGATGTCTACGTATCGTTGCAATAGATTTCTAATGCTTCTTAAAACGCGTTATCGCATCTCATTTGTATGTTTCGTGGTAAGATATAATATGATTTGCGAGGTGTTATGTATTCCTCGTCTACACTTCAAATGAATGTAAATGCGACACTTCCTAGCAAGGAAATAGCGTTTGCAGATTTCTACGTATCGTAGCAATAGAGTTCAAATGCTTCTTAAAACGAGATATTGCATCTCATATCTATGTTTCATGATAAGATATAATACTCATTGCGAAGTGTTATGCATTCCTCGTCTACGATTCAAATGAATGTAAATGCGACACTTCCTTGCAAGGAAATAGCGTTTGCAGATGTCTACGTGTCGTAGCAATAGATTTCTAATGCTTCTTAAAACGCGATATCGCATCTCATTTCTATGTTTCATGGTAAGATATAATATGATTTGAGAAGTGTTATGTATTCCTCGTCTACACTTCAAATGAATGTGAATGCGACACTTCCTCGCTAGGAAATAGCGTTTGCAGATGTCTACGTATCGTAGCAATAGTGTTCCTATGATTCTTAAAACGCGATACCGTATCTCATTTCTATGTTTCATGGTAAGATATAATATGATTTGCGAAGTGTTATGTATTCCTCGTCTACACTTCAAAGGAATGTGAATGCGACACTTCCTCGCTAGGAAATAGCGTTTGCAGATGTCTACGTATCGTAGCAATAGATTTCTAATGCTTCTTAAAACGCGATATCGCATCTCATTTCTATGTTTCATGGTAAGATATAATATGATTTGCGAGGTGTTATGTATTCCTCGTCTACACTTCAAATGAATGTAATTGCGACACTTCCTTGCAAGGAAATAGCGTTTGTAGATGTCTACGTATCGTAGCAATAGAGTTCTTATGATTCTTAAAACGCGATATCGCATCTCATTTCTATGTTTCATGGTAAGATATAATATGATTTGCGAAGTGTTATGTATTCCTCGTCTACACTTCAAAGGAATGTGAATGCGACACTTCCTCGCTAGGAAATAGCGTTTGCAGATGTCTACGTATCGTAGCAATAGATTTCTAATGCTACTTAAAACGCGATATCGCATCTCATTTCTATGTTTCATGGTAAGATATAATATGATTTGCTAGGTGTTATGTATTCCTCGTCTACACTTCAAATGAATGTAAATGCGACACTTACTTGCAAGGAAATAGCGTTTGCAGATTTCTACGTATCGTAGCAATAGAGTTCAAATGCTTCTTAAAACGAGATATTGCATCTCATATCTATGTTTCATGATAAGGTATAATACTCATTGCGAAGTGTTATGCATTCCTCGTCTACGATTCAAATGATTGTGAATGCGACACTTCCTTGCAAGGAAATAGCGTTTGCTGATGTCTACGTGTCGTAGCAATAGATTTCTAATGCTTCTTAAAACGCGATATCGCATCTCATTTCTATGTTTCATGGTAAGATATAATATGATTTGCGAAGTGTCATGTATTCCTCGTCTACACTTCAAATGAATTTAAATGCGACACTTCCTTGCTAGGAAATAGCGTCTGCAGATGTTTAGGTATCGTAGAAATAGAGTTCAAATGCTTCTTAAAACGGGATATTCCATCTCATATCTATGTTTCATGATAAGATATAATATTCATTGCGAAGTGTTATGCATTCCTCGTCTACGATTCAAATGAAAGTAAATGCGACACTTCCTTGCTAGGAAACAGCGTTTGCAGATGTCTACGTATCGTAGCAATAGATTTCTAATGCTTCATAATACGCGATATCGCATCTCATTTCTATGTTTCATGGTAAGATATAATATGATATGAGAAGTGTTATGTATTCCTCGTCTACACTTCAAAGGAATGTGAATGCGACACTTCCTTGCTAGGAAATAGCGTCTGCAGATGTCTAGGTATCGTAGCAATAGAGTTCAAGTGCTTCTTAAAACGAGATATTGCATCTCATATCTATGTTTCATGATAAGATATAATATTCATTGCGAAGTGTTATGCATTCCTCGTCTACGATTCAAATGAATGTAAATGCGACACTTCCTTGCAAGGAAATAGCGTTTGCAGATTTCTACGTATCGTAGCAATAGAGTTCTTATGTTTCTTAAAACGCGATACCGCACCTCATTTCTATATTTCATGGTAAGATGTAATATGATTTGCGAAGTGTTATGTATTCCTCGTCTACACTTCAAATGAATGTAAATGCGACACTTCCTAGCAAGGAAATAGCGTTTGCAGATGTCTACGTATCGTAGCAATAGAGTTCTAATGCTTCTTAAAACGCCATATCGCATCTCATTTCTATGTTTCATGGTAAGATATAATATGATTTGCGAAGTGTTATGTATTCCTCGTCTACACTTCAAATGAATGTGAATGCGACACTTCCTCGCTAGGAAATAGCGTTTGCAGATGTCTACGTATCGTAGCAGTAGAGTTCTTATGATACTAAAAACGCGATATCGCATCTCATTTCTATATTTCATGGTAAGATATAATATGATTTGCGAAGTGTTATGTATTCCTCGTCTACACTTCAAATGAATGTGAATGCGACACTTCCTCGCTAGGAAATAGCGTTTGCAGATGTCTACGTATCGTAGCAATAGAGTTCTTATGATTCTTAAAAACGCGATATAGCATCTCATTTCTATGTTTCATGGTAAGATATAATATAATTTGCGAAGTGTCATGTATTCCTCGTCTACACTTCAAATGAATGTAAATGCGACACTTCCTTGCAAGGAAATAGCGTCTGCAGATGTCTACGTATCGTAGCAATACAGTTCTTATGATTCTTAAAACGCGATATTGCATCTCATTTCTATGTTTCTTGGTGAGATATAATATGATTTGCGAAGTGTCATGTATTCCTCGTCTACACTTCAAATGAATGCAAATGCGACACTTCCTTGCTAGGAAATAGCGTCAGCAGATGTTTAGGTATCGTAGCAATAGAGTTCAAATGCTTCTTAAAACGAGATATTGCATCTCATATCTATGTTTCATGATAAGATATAATATTCATTGCGAAGTGTTATGCACTCCTCGTATACGATTCAAATGAATGCAAATGCGACACTTCCTTCCAAGGAAATAGCGTTTGCAGTTGTCTACGTATCGTAGCAGTAGAGTTCTTATGATTCTTAAAACGCGATATCGCATCTCATTTCTATGTTTCATGGTAAGATATAATATGATTTGCGAAGTGTTATGTATTCCTCGTCTACACTTCAAATGAATGTAAATGCGACACTTCCTAGCAAGGAAATAGCGTTTGCAGATGTCTACGTATCGTAGCAATAGAGTACTAATGCTTCTTAAAACGCGATATCGCATCTCATTTCTATGTTTCATGGTAAGATATAATATGACTTGCAAAGTGTGATGTATTCCTCGTCTACACTTCAAATGAATGTAAATGCGACACTTCCTTGCAAGGAAATAGCGTCTGCAGATGTTTACGTATCGTAGCAATAGAGTTCTTATGATTCTTAAAACGCGATATTGCATCTCATTTCTAGGTTTCATGGTAAGATATAATATGATTTGCGAAGTGTTATGTATGCCTCGTCTACACTTCAAAGGAATGTGAATGCGACACTTCCTCGCTCGGAAATAGCGTCTGCAGATGTCTACGTATCGTAGCAATAGAGTTCTTATGATTCTTAAAACGCGATATTGCATCTCATTTCTATGTTTCATGGTAAGATATAATATGATTTGCGAAGTGTTATGTATTCCTCGTCTACACATCAAAGGAATGTGAATGCGACACTTCCTCGCTAGGAAATAGCGTTTGCAGGTGTCTACGTAACGTAGCAATAGAGTTTTTATGATTCTTAAAACGCGATATCGCATCTCATTTCTATGTTTCATGGTAAGATATAATATGATTTGCGAAGTGTTATGTATTCCTCGTCTACACTTAAAATGAATGTGAATGCGACACTTCCTTGCAAGGAAATAGCGTTTTCAGATGTCTACATATCGTAGCAATAGGGTTCTTATGATTCTTAAAACGCGATATCGCACCTCATTTCTATGTTTCATGGTAAGATATAATATGATTTGCGAAGTGTTATGTATTCCTCGTCTACACTTCAAATGAATGTAAATGCGACACTTCCTTGCTAGGAAATAGCGTTTTCAGATGTCTACATATCGTAGCAATAGGGTTCTTATGACTCTTAAAACGCGATATCGCACCTCATTTCTATGTTTCATGGTAAGATATAATATGATTTGCGAAGTGTTATGTATTCCTCGTCTACACTTCAAATGAATGTAAATGCGACACTTCCTTGCTAGGAAATAGCGTCAGCAGATGTCTACGTATCGTAGCGATAGAGTTCTAATGCTTCTTAAAACGCGATATCGCACCTCATTTCTATGTTTCATGGTAAGATATAATATGATTTGCGAAGTGTTATGTTTTCCTCGTCTACACTTCAAATGAATGTAGATGCGACTCTTCCTTACTAGGAAATAGCGTCTGCAGATGTCTAGGTGTCGTAGCAATAGAGTTCTAATGCTTCTTAAAATGCGATATCGCATCTCATTTCTATGTTTCATGGTAAGATATAATATGATGTGCGAAGTGTTATGTATTCCTCGTCTACACTTCAAATGAACGTAAATGCGACACTTCCTCGCTAGGAAATAGCGTTTGCAGATGTCTACTTATCGTAGCAATAGAGTTCTTATGATTCTTAAAACGCGATATCGCATCTCATTTCTATGGTTCATGGTAAGATATAATATGATTTGCGAAGTGTTATGTATTCCTCGTCTACACTTCAAATGAATGTAAATGCGACACTTCCTCGCTAGGAAATAGCGTTTGCAGATGTCTACGTATCGTAGCAATAGAGCTCTTATGATTCTTAAAACGCGATATCGCATCTCATTTCTATGTTTCATGGTAAGATATAATATGATTTGCGAAGTGTCATGTATTCCTCGTCTACACTTCAAATGAATTTAAATGCGACACTTCCTGGCTAGGAAATAGCGTCTGCAGATGTTTAGGTATCGTAGCAATAGAGTTCAAATGCTTCTTTAAACGAGATATTGCATCTCATATCTATGTTTCATGATAAGATATAATATTCATTGCGAAGTGTTATACATTCCTCGTCTACGATTCAAATGAAAGTAAATGCGACACTTCCTTGCAAGGAAATAGCGTTTGCAGATGTCTACGTATCGTAGCAATAAATTTCTAATGCTTCTTAAAACGCGATATCGCATCTCATTTCTATGTTTCATGGTAAGATATAATATGATTTGCGAAGTGTTATGTGTTCCTCGTCTACACTTCAAAGGAATGTGAATGCGACACTTCCTCGCTAGGAAATAGCGTTTGCAGATTTCTACGTATCGTAGCAATAGAGTTCAAATGCTTCTTAAAACGCGATATCGCATCACATTTCTATGTTTCATGGTAAGATATAATATGATTTGCGAAGTGTTATGTATTCCTCGTCTACACTTCAAATGAATGTAAATGCGACACTTCCTTGCAAGGAAATAGCGTTTGTAGATGTCTACGTATCGTAGCAATAGCGTTCTTATGATTCTTAAAACGCGATATCGCATCTCATTTCTATGTTTCATGGTAAGATATAATATGATTTGCGAAGTGTTATGTATTCCTCGTCTACACTTCAAATGAATGTAAATGCGACACTTCCTTGCAAGGAAAGAGCGTCTGCAGATGTCTACGTATCGTAGCAATACAGTTCTTATGATTCTTAAAACGCGATATTGCATCTCATTTCTATGTTTCTTGGTGAGATATAATATGATTTGCGAAGTGTCATGTATTCCTCGTCTACACTTCAAATGAATGCAAATGCGACACTTCCTTGCTAGGAAATAGCGTCAGCAGATGTTTAGGTATCGTAGCAATAGAGTTCAAATGCTTCTTAAAACGAGATATTGCATCTCATATCTATGTTTCATGATAAGATATAATATTCATTGCGAAGTGTTATGCACTCCTCGTATACGATTCAAATGAATGCAAATGCGACACTTCCTTCCAAGGAAATAGCGTTTGCAGTTGTCTACGTATCGTAGCAGTAGAGTTCTTATGATTCTTAAAACGCGATATCGCATCTCATTTCTATGTTTCATGGTAAGATATAATATGATTTGCGAAGTGTTATGTATTCCTCGTCTACACTTCAAATGAATGTAAATGCGACACTTCCTAGCAAGGAAATAGCGTTTGCAGATGTCTACGTATCGTAGCAATAGAGTACTAATGCTTCTTAAAACGCGATATCGCATCTCATTTCTATGTTTCATGGTAAGATATAATATGACTTGCAAAGTGTGATGTATTCCTCGTCTACACTTCAAATGAATGTAAATGCGACACTTCCTTGCAAGGAAATAGCGTCTGCAGATGTTTACGTATCGTAGCAATAGAGTTCTTATGATTCTTAAAACGCGATATTGCATCTCATTTCTAGGTTTCATGGTAAGATATAATATGATTTGCGAAGTGTTATGTATGCCTCGTCTACACTTCAAAGGAATGTGAATGCGACACTTCCTCGCTCGGAAATAGCGTCTGCAGATGTCTACGTATCGTAGCAATAGAGTTCTTATGATTCTTAAAACGCGATATTGCATCTCATTTCTATGTTTCATGGTAAGATATAATATGATTTGCGAAGTGTTATGTATTCCTCGTCTACACATCAAAGGAATGTGAATGCGACACTTCCTCGCTAGGAAATAGCGTTTGCAGGTGTCTACGTAACGTAGCAATAGAGTTTTTATGATTCTTAAAACGCGATATCGCATCTCATTTCTATGTTTCATGGTAAGATATAATATGATTTGCGAAGTGTTATGTATTCCTCGTCTACACTTAAAATGAATGTGAATGCGACACTTCCTTGCAAGGAAATAGCGTTTTCAGATGTCTACATATCGTAGCAATAGGGTTCTTATGATTCTTAAAACGCGATATCGCACCTCATTTCTATGTTTCATGGTAAGATATAATATGATTTGCGAAGTGTTATGTATTCCTCGTCTACACTTCAAATGAATGTAAATGCGACACTTCCTTGCTAGGAAATAGCGTTTTCAGATGTCTACATATCGTAGCAATAGGGTTCTTATGACTCTTAAAACGCGATATCGCACCTCATTTCTATGTTTCATGGTAAGATATAATATGATTTGCGAAGTGTTATGTATTCCTCGTCTACACTTCAAATGAATGTAAATGCGACACTTCCTTGCTAGGAAATAGCGTCAGCAGATGTCTACGTATCGTAGCGATAGAGTTCTAATGCTTCTTAAAACGCGATATCGCACCTCATTTCTATGTTTCATGGTAAGATATAATATGATTTGCGAAGTGTTATGTATTCCTCGTCTACACTTCAAATGAATGTAGATGCGACTCTTCCTTACTAGGAAATAGCGTCTGCAGATGTCTAGGTGTCGTAGCAATAGAGTTCTAATGCTTCTTAAAATGCGATATCGCATCTCATTTCTATGTTTCATGGTAAGATATAATATGATGTGCGAAGTGTTATGTATTCCTCGTCTACACTTCAAATGAACGTAAATGCGACACTTCCTCGCTAGGAAATAGCGTTTGCAGATGTCTACTTATCGTAGCAATAGAGTTCTTATGATTCTTAAAACGCGATATCGCATCTCATTTCTATGGTTCATGGTAAGATATAATATGATTTGCGAAGTGTTATGTATTCCTCGTCTACACTTCAAATGAATGTAAATGCGACACTTCCTCGCTAGGAAATAGCGTTTGCAGATGTCTACGTATCGTAGCAATAGAGCTCTTATGATTCTTAAAACGCGATATCGCATCTCATTTCTATGTTTCATGGTAAGATATAATATGATTTGCGAAGTGTCATGTATTCCTCGTCTACACTTCAAATGAATTTAAATGCGACACTTCCTGGCTAGGAAATAGCGTCTGCAGATGTTTAGGTATCGTAGCAATAGAGTTCAAATGCTTCTTTAAACGAGATATTGCATCTCATATCTATGTTTCATGATAAGATATAATATTCATTGCGAAGTGTTATACATTCCTCGTCTACGATTCAAATGAAAGTAAATGCGACACTTCCTTGCAAGGAAATAGCGTTTGCAGATGTCTACGTATCGTAGCAATAAATTTCTAATGCTTCTTAAAACGCGATATCGCATCTCATTTCTATGTTTCATGGTAAGATATAATATGATTTGCGAAGTGTTATGTGTTCCTCGTCTACACTTCAAAGGAATGTGAATGCGACACTTCCTCGCTAGGAAATAGCGTTTGCAGATTTCTACGTATCGTAGCAATAGAGTTCAAATGCTTCTTAAAACGCGATATCGCATCACATTTCTATGTTTCATGGTAAGATATAATATGATTTGCGAAGTGATATGTATTCCTCGTCTACACTTCAAATGAATGTAAATGCGACACTTCCTTGCAAGGAAATAGCGTTTGTAGATGTATACGTATCGTAGCAATAGCGTTCTTATGATTCTTAAAACGCGATATCGCATCTCATTTCTATGTTTCATGGTAAGATATAATATGATTTGCGAAGTGTTATGTATTCCTCGTCTACACTTCAAAGGAATGTGAATGCGACACTTCCTCGCTAGGAAATAGCGTTTGCAGATGTCTACATATCGTAGCAATAGATTTCTAATGCTACTTAAAACGCGATATCGCATCTCATTTCTATGTTTCATGGTAAGATATAATATGATTTGCTAGGTGTTATGTATTCCTCGTCTACACTTCAAATGAATGTAAATGCGACACTTACTTGCAAGGAAATAGCGTTTGCAGATTTCTACGTATCGTAGCAATAGAGTTCAAATGCTTCTTAAAACGAGATATTGCATCTCATATCTATGTTTCATGATAAGGTATAATACTCATTGCGAAGTGTTATGCATTCCTCGTCTACGATTCAAATGAATGTAAATGCGACACTTCCTTGCTAGGAAATAGCGTCAGCAGATGTCTACGTATCGTAGCGATAGAGTTCTAATGCTTCTTAAAACGCGATATCGCACCTCATTTCTATGTTTCATGGTAAGATATAATATGATTTGCGAAGTGTTACGTATTCCTCGTCTATACTTCAAATGAATGTAGATGCGACACTTCCTTACTAGGAAATAGCGTCTGCAGATGTCTAGGTGTCGTAGCAATAGAGTTCTAATGCTTCTTAAAATGCGATATCGCATCTCATTTCTATGGTTCATGGTAAGATATAATATGATTTGCGAAGTGTTATGTATTCCTCGTCTACACTTCAAATGAATGTAAATGCGACACTTCCTCGCTAGGATATAGCGTTTGCAGATGTCTACGTATCGTAGCAATAGAGCTATTATGATTCTTAAAACGCGATATCGCATCTCATTTCTATGTTTCATGGTAAGATATAATATGATTTGCGAAGTGTCATGTATTCCTCGTCTACACTTCAAATGAATTTAAATGCGACACTTCCTGGCTAGGAAATAGCGTCTGCAGATGTTTAGGTATCGTAGCAATAGAGTTCAAATGCTTCTTAAAACGAGATATTGCATCTCATATCTATGTTTCATGATAAGATATGATATTCATTGCGAAGTGTTATACATTCCTCGTCTACGATTCAAATGAAAGTAAATGCGACACTTCCTTGCAAGGAAATAGCGTTTGCAGATGTCTACGTATCGTAGCAATAAATTTCTAATGCTTCTTAAAACGCGATATCGCATCTCATTTCTATGTTTCATGGTAAGATATAATATGATTTGCGAAGTGTTATGTGTTCCTCGTCTACACTTCAAAGGAATGTGAATGCGACACTTCCTCGCTAGGAAATAGCGTTTGCAGATTTCTACGTATCGTAGCAATAGAGTTCAAATGCTTCTTAAAACGCGATATCGCATCACATTTCTATGTTTCATGGTAAGATATAATATGATTTGCGAAGTGTTATGTATTCCTCGTCTACACTTCAAATGAATGTAAATGCGACACTTCCTTGCAAGGAAATAGCGTTTGTAGATGTCTACGTATCGTAGCAATAGAGTTCTTATGATTCTTAAAACACGATATCGCATCTCATTTCTATGTTTCATGGTAAGATATAATATAATTTGCGAAGTGTCATGTATTCCTCGTCTACACTTCAAATGAATGTAAATGCGACACTTCATTGCAAGGAAATAGCGTCTGCAGATGTCTACGTATCGTAGCAATAGAGTTCTAATGCTTCTTAAAATGCGATATCGCATCTCATTTCTATGTTTCATGGTAAGATATAATATGATGTGCGAAGTGTTATGTATTCCTCGTCTACACTTCAAATGAATGTAAATGCGACACTTCCTCGCTAGGAAATAGCGTTTGCAGATGTCTACTTATCGTAGCAGTAGAGTTCTTATGATTCTTAAAACGCGATATCGCATCTCATTTCTATGGTTCATGGTAAGATATAATATGATTTGCGAAGTGTTATGTATTCCTCGTCTACACTTCAAATGAATGTAAATGCGACACTTCCTCGCTAGGATATAGCGTTTGCAGATGTCTACGTATCGTAGCAATAGAGCTATTATGATTCTTAAAACGCGATATCGCATCTCATTTCTATGTTTCATGGTAAGATATAATATGATTTGCGAAGTGTCATGTATTCCTCGTCTACACTTCAAATGAATTTAAATGCGACACTTCCTGGCTAGGAAATAGCGTCTGCAGATGTTTAGGTATCGTAGCAATAGAGTTCAAATGCTTCTTAAAACGAGATATTGCATCTCATATCTATGTTTCATGATAAGATATGATATTCATTGCGAAGTGTTATACATTCCTCGTCTACGATTCAAATGAAAGTAAATGCGACACTTCCTTGCAAGGAAATAGCGTTTGCAGATGTCTACGTATCGTAGCAATAAATTTCTAATGCTTCTTAAAACGCGATATCGCATCTCATTTCTATGTTTCATGGTAAGATATAATATGATTTGCGAAGTGTTATGTGTTCCTCGTCTACACTTCAAAGGAATGTGAATGCGACACTTCCTCGCTAGGAAATAGCGTTTGCAGATTTCTACGTATCGTAGCAATAGAGTTCAAATGCTTCTTAAAACGCGATATCGCATCACATTTCTATGTTTCATGGTAAGATATAATATGATTTGCGAAGTGTTATGTATTCCTCGTCTACACTTCAAATGAATGTAAATGCGACACTTCCTTGCAAGGAAATAGCGTTTGTAGATGTCTACGTATCGTAGCAATAGAGTTCTTATGATTCTTAAAACACGATATCGCATCTCATTTCTATGTTTCATGGTA
Source organism: Xylocopa sonorina (assembly GCF_050948175.1). Taxonomy (NCBI): domain Eukaryota; kingdom Metazoa; phylum Arthropoda; class Insecta; order Hymenoptera; family Apidae; genus Xylocopa; species Xylocopa sonorina. Next base: position 1,117,090 of record NW_027490097.1, read on the forward strand.
AGATATAATATAATTTGCGAAGTGTCATGTATTCCTCGTCTACACTTCAAATGAATGTAAATGCGACACTTCATTGCAAGGAAATAGCGTCTGCAGATGTCTACGTATCGTAGCAATAGAGTTCTAATGCTTCTTAAAACGCGATATCGCATCCCATTTCTATGTTTCATGGTAAGATATAATATGATTTGCGAAGTGTCATGTATTCCTCGTCTACACTTAAAATTTATGTGAATGCGACACTTCCTCGCTAGGAAATAGCGTTTGCAGATGTCTACGTATCGTAGCAATAGAGTTCTAATGCTTCTTAAAACGCGATATCGCATCTCATTTCTATGTTTCATGGTAACATATAATATGATTTGCGTAAGTGTTATGTATTCCTCGTCTACACTTCAAATGAATGTAAATGCCACACTCCCTTGCAAGGAAATAGCGTTTGCAGATGTCTACCTATCGTAGCAATAGAGTTCTAATGCTTTTTAAAACGCGATATCTCATCTCATTTCTATGTTTCATGGTAAGATATAGTATGATTCGAGAAGTGTTATGTATTCCTCGTCTACACTTCAAATGAATGTAAATGCGACACTTCCTCGCTAGGAAATAGCGTTTGCAGATGTCTAAGTATCGTAGCGATAGAGTTCTAATGCTTCTTAAAACGCGATATCGCATCTCATTTCTATGTTTCATGGTAAGATATAATATGATTTGCGAAGTGTTTTGTATTCCTCGTCTACACTTCAAATGAATGTAAATGCGACACTTCCTTGCAAGGAAATAGCGTTTGCAGATGTCTACGTATCGTAGCAATAGATTTCTAGTGCTTCTTAAAACGCGATATCGCATCCCATTTCTATGTTTCATGGTAAGATATAATATGATTTGCGAAGTGTCATGTATTCCTCGTCTACACTTAAAATGAATGTGAATGCGACACTTCCTCGCTAGGAAATAGCGTTTGCAGATGTCTACGTATCGTAGCAATAGAGTTCTTATGATTCTTAAAACGCGATATAGCATCTCATTTCTATGTTTCATGGTAAGATATAATATAATTTGCGAAGTGTCATGTATTCCTCGTCTACACTTCAAATGAATGTAAATGCGACACTTCATTGCAAGGAAATAGCGTCTGCAGATGTCTACGTATCGTAGCAATAGAGTTCTAATGCTTCTTAAAACGCGATATCGCATCCCATTTCTATGTTTCATGGTAAGATATAATATGATTTGCGAAGTGTCATGTATTCCTCGTCTACACTTAAAATTTATGTGAATGCGACACTTCCTCGCTAGGAAATAGCGTTTGCAGATGTCTACGTATCGTAGCAATGGAGTTCTTATGATTCTTAAAACGCGATATAGCATCTCATTTCTATGTTTCATGGTAAGATATAATATAATTTGCGAAGTGTCATGTATTCCTCGTCTACACTTCAAATGAATGTAAATGCGACACTTCCTTGCAAGGAAATAGCGTCTGCAGATGTCTACGTATCGTAGCAATAGAGTTCTTATGATTCTTAAAACGCGATATTGCATCTCATTTCTATGTTTCATGGTAAGATATAATATGATTTGCGAAGTGTTATGTATTCCTCGTCTACACATCAAAGGAATGTGAATGCGACACTTCCTCGCTAGGAAATAGCGTTTGCAGGTGTCTACGTAACGTAGCAATAGAGTTTTTATGATTCTTAAAACGCGATATCGCATCTCATTTCTATGTTTCATGGTAAGATATAATATGATTTGCGAAGTGTTATGTATTCCTCGTCTACACTTAAAATGAATGTGAATGCGACACTTCCTTGCAAGGAAATAGCGTTTTCAGATGTCTACATATCGTAGCAATAGGGTTCTTATGATTATTAAAACGCGATATCGCACCTCATTTCTATGATTCATGGTAAGATATAATATGATTTGCGAAGTGTTATGTGTTCCTCGTCTACACTTCAAAGGAATGTGAATGCGACACTTCCTCGCTAGGAAATAGCGTTTGCAGATGTCTACATATCGTAGCAATAGGGTTCTTATGACTCTTAAAACGCGATATCGCACCTCATTTCTATGTTTCATGGTAAGATATAATATGATTTGCGAAGTGTTATGTATTCCTCGTCTACACTTCAAATGAATGTAAATGCGACACTTCCTTGCTAGGAAATAGCGTCAGCAGATGTCTACGTATCGTAGCGATAGAGTTCTAATGCTTCTTAAAACGCGATATCGCATCTCATTTCTATGTTTCATGGTAAGATATAATATGATTTGCGAAGTGTTATGTATTCCTCGTCTACACTTCAAATGTATGTAGATGCGACACTTCCTTCCTAGGAAATAGCGTCTGCAGATGTCTAGGTGTCGTAGCAATAGAGTTCTAATGCTTCTTAAAATGCGATATCGCATCTCATTTCTATGTTTCATGGTAAGATATAATATGATGTGCGAAGTGTTATGTATTCCTCGTCTACACTTCAAATGAATGTAAATGCGACACTTCCTCGCTAGGAAATAGCGTTTGCAGATGTCTACTTATCGTAGCAATAGAGTTCTTATGATTCTTAAAACGCGATATCGCATCTCATTTCTATGGTTCATGGTAAGATATAATATGATTTGCGAAGTGTTATGTATTCCTCGTCTACACTTCAAATGAATGTAAATGCGACACTTCCTCGCTAGGAAATAGCGTTTGCAGATGTCTACGTATCGTAGCAATAGAGCTCTTATGATTCTTAAAACGCGATATCGCATCTCATTTCTATGTTTCATGGTAAGATATAATATGATTTGCGAAGTGTCATGTATTCCTCGTCTACACTTCAAATGAATTTAAATGCGACACTTCCTTGCAAGGAAATAGCGTTTGCAGATGTCTACGTATCGTAGCAATAGTGTTCTTATGATTCTTAAAACGCGATATCGCATCTCATTTCTATGTTTCATGGTAAGATATAATATGATTTGCGAAGTGTTATGTATTCCTCGTATACACTTCAAAGGAATGTGAATGCGACACTTCCTCGCTAGGAAATAGCGTTTGCAGATGTCTACGTATCGTAGCAATAGATTTCTAATGCTTCTTAAAACGCGATATCGCATTTCATTTCTATGTTTCATGGTAAGATATAATATGATTTGCGAAGTGTTACGCATTCCTCGTCTACGATTCAAATAAATGTAAATGCGACACTTCCTTGCAAGGAAATAGCGTTTGCAGATGTCTACGTATCGTAGGAATAGAGTTCAAATGCTTCTTAAAACGAGATATTGTATCTCATACCTATGTTTCACGATAAGATATAATATTCATTGCGAAGTGTTATGTATTCCTCGTCTACACTTCAAAGGAATGTGAATGCGACACTTCCTCGCTAGGAAATAGCGTTTGCAGATGTCTACGTATCGTTGCAATAGATTTCTAATGCTTCTTAAAACGCGTTATCGCATCTCATTTGTATGTTTCGTGGTAAGATATAATATGATTTGAGAAGTGTTATGTATTCCTCGTCTACACTTCAAATGAATGTGAATGCGACACTTCCTCGCTAGGAAATAGCGTTTGCAGATGTCTACGTATCGTAGCAATAGTGTTCCTATGATTCTTAAAACGCGATACCGTATCTCATTTCTATGTTTCATGGTAAGATATAATATGATTTGCGAAGTGTTATGTATTCCTCGTCTACACTTCATATGAATGTAAATGCGACACTTCCTTGCAAGGAAATAGCGTTTGCAGATTTCTACGTATCGTAGCAATAGAGTTCTTATGTTTCTTAAAACGCGATATCGCATCTCATTTCTATGTTTCATGGTAAGATATAATATGATTTGCGAAGTGTTATGTATTCCTCGTCTACACTTCAAAGGAATGTGAATGCGACACTTCCTCGCTAGGAAATAGCGTTTGCAGATGTCTACGTATCGTAGCAATAGATTTCTAATGCTTCTTAAAACGCGATATCGCATCTCATTTCTATGTTTCATGGTAAGATATAATATGATTTGCGAGGTGTTATGTATTCCTCGTCTACACTTCAAATGAATGTAATTGCGACACTTCCTTGCAAGGAAATAGCGATTGCAGATTTCTACGTATCGTAGCAATAGAGTTCAAATGCTTCTTAAAACGAGATATTGCATCTCATATCTGTGTTTCATGATAAGATATAATACTCATTGCGAAGTCTTATGCATTCCTCGTCTACGATTCAAATGAATGTAAATGCGACACTTCGTTGCAAGGAAATAGCGTTTGCAGATGTCTACGTGTCGTAGCAATAGATTTCTAATGCTTCTTAAAACGCGATATCGCATCTCATTTCTATGTTTCATGGTAAGATATAATATGATTTGAGAAGTGTTATGTATTCCTCGTCTACACTTCAAATGAATGTGAATGCGACACTTCCTCGCTAGGAAATAGCGTTTGCAGATGTCTACGTATCGTAGCAATAGTGTTCCTATGATTCTTAAAACGCGATACCGTATCCCATTTCTATGTTTCATGGTAAGATATAATATGATTTGCGAAGTGTTATGTATTCCTCGTCTACACTTCTAATGAATGTAAATGCGACACTTCCTCGCTAGGAAATAGCGTCTGCAGATGTCTAGGTATCGTAGCGATAGAGTTCTAATGCTTCTTAAAACGCGATATCGCATCTCATTTCTATGTTTCATGGTAAGATATAATATGATTTGAGAAGTGTTATGTATTCCTCGTCTACACTTCAAATGAATGTGAATGCGACACTTCCTCGCTAGGAAATAGCGTTTGCAGATGTCTACGTATCGTAGCAATAGAGTTCTTATGATTCTTGAAACGCGATATCGCATCTCATTTCTATGTTTCATGGTAAGATATAATATGATTTGCGAAGTGTTATGCATTCCTCGTCTACGATACAATTGAATGTAAATGCGCACTTCCTTGCAAGGAAATAGCGTTTGCAGATGTCTACGTATCGTAGGAATAGAGTTCAAATGCTTCTTAAAACGAGATATTGCATCTCATACCTATGTTTCACGATAAGATATAATATTCATTGAGAAATGTTATGCATTCCTCGTCTACGATTCAAATGAAGGTAAATGCGACACTTCCTTGCAGGAAAATAGCGTTTGCAGATGTCTACGTATCGTAGCAATAGATTTCTAATGCTTCTTAAAACGCGATATCGCATCTCATTTCTTTGTTTCATGGTAAGATATAATATGATTTGCGAAGTGTTATGTATTCCTCGTCTACACTTCAAAGGAATGTGAATGCGACACTTCCTCGCTAGGAAATAGCGTTTGCAGATGTCTACGTATCGTAGCAATATATATCTAATGCTTCTTAAAACGCGATATCGCATCTCATTTCTATGTTTCATGGTAAGATATAATATGATTTGCGAAGTGTTATGTATTCCTCGTCGACACTTCAAATGAATGTAAATGCGACACTTCCTTGCAAGGAAATAGCGTTTGCAGATGTCTACGTATCCTAGCAATAGAGTTCTTATGTTTCTTAAAACGCGATATCGCATCTCATTTCTATGTTTCATGGTAAGATATAATATGATTTGCGAAGTGTTATGTATTCCTCGTCTACACTTCAAAGGAATGTGAATGCGACACTTCCTCGCTAGGAAATTGCGATTGCAGATGTCTACGTATCGTAGCAATAGATTTCTAATGCTTCTTAAAACGCGATATCGCTTCTCATTTCTATGTTTCATGGTAAGATATAATATGATTTGCGAAGTGTTATGCATTCCTCGTCTACGATTCAAATGAATGTAAATGCGACACTTCCTTGCAAGGAAATAGCGTTTGCAGATGTCTACGTATCGTAGGAATAGTGTTCAAATGCTTCTTAAAACGAGATATTGCATCTCATACATATGTTTCACGATAAGATATAATATTCATTGCGAAGTGTTATGCATTCCTCGTCTACACTTCAAAGGAATGTGAATGCGACACTTCCTCGCCAGGAAATAGCGTTTGCAGATGTCTACGTATCGTAGCAATATATTTCTAATGCTTCTTAAAACGTGATATCGCATCTCACTTCTATGTTTCATGGTAAGATATAATATGACTTGCGAATTGTTATGTATTCCTCGTCTACACTTCAAATGAATGTAAATGCGACACTTCCTTGTAAGGAAATAGCGTTTGCAGATGTCTACGTATCGTAGCAATAGAGTTCTTATGATTCTTAAAACGCGATATCGCATCTCATTTCTATGTTTCATGGTAAGATATAATATGATTTTCGAAGTGTTATGTATTCCTCGTCTACACTTCAAAGGAATGTGAATGCGACACTTCCTCGCTAGGAAATAGCGTTTGCAGATGTCTATGTATCGTAGCAATAGATTTCTAATGCTTCTTAAAACGCGATATCGCATCTCATTTCTATGTTTCATGGTAAGATGTAATATGATTTGCGAGGTGGTATGTATTCCTCGTCTACACTTCAAATGAATGTAAATGCGACACTTCCTTGCAAGGAAATAGCGTTTGCAGGCTTCTACGTATCGTAGCAATAGAGTTCAAATGCTTCTTAAAACGAGATATTGCATCGCATATCTATGTTTCATGGTAAGATATAATACTCATTGCGAAGTGTTATACATTCCTCGTCTACGATTCAAATGAATGTAAATGCGACACTTCCTTGCAAGGAAATAGCGTTTGCAGATGTTTACGTGTCGTAGCAATAGATTTCTAATGCTTCTTAAAACGCGATATCGCATCTCATTTCTATGTTTCATGGTAAGATATAATATGATTTGAGAAGTGTTATGTATTCCTCGTCTACACTTCAAATGAATGTAAATGCGACACTTACTCGCTAGGAAATAGCGTTGCAGATGTCTAGGTATCGCAGCGATAGAGTTCTAATACTTCTTAAAACGCGATATCGCATCTCATTTCTATGTTTCATGGTAAGATATAATACGATTTGCGAAGTGTTATGTATTCCTCGTCTACACTTCATATGAATGTAAATGCGACACTTCCTTGCAAGGAAATAGCGTTTGCAGATGTTTACGTATCGTAGGAATAGGGTTCAAATGCTTCTTAAAACGAGATATTGCATCTCATATCCATGTTTCATGATAAGATATAACATGATTTGCGAAGTGTTATGTATTCCTCGTATACACTTCAAAGGAATGTGAATGCGATACTTCCTCGCTTGGAAATAGCGTTTGCAGATGTCTACGTATCGTAGCAATAGATTTCTAATGCTTCTTAAAACGCGATATCGCATCTGATTGCTTTGTTTCATGGTAAGATATAATATGATTTGCGAAGTGTCATGTATTCCTCGTCTACACTTCAAATGAATGCAAATGCGACACTTCCTTGCTAGGAAATAGCGTCTGCAGATGTCTACGTATCGTAGCAATAGAGTTCTTATGATTCTTAAAACGCGATATTGCATCTCATTTCTATGTTTCATGGTAAGATATAACATGATTTGCGAAGTGTTATGTATTCCTCGTATACACTTCAAATGAATGTGAATGCGACACTTCCTCGCTAGGAAATAGCGTTTGCAGATGCCTACGTATCGCAGCAATAGTGTTCCTATGATTCTTAAAACGCGATACCGTATCTCATTTCTATGTTTCATGGTAAGATATAATATGATTTGCGAAGTGTTATGTATTCCTCGTCTACACTTCAAATGAATGTAAATGCGACACTTACTCGCTAGGAAATAGCGTCTGCAGATGTCTAGGTATCGTAGCGATAGAGTTCTAATGCTTCTTAAAACGCGATATCGCATCTCATTTCTATGTTTCATGGTAAGATATAATATGATTTGCGAAGTGTTATGTATTCCTCGTCTACACTTCATATGAATGTAAATGCGACACTTCCTTGCAAAGAAAAAGCGTTTGCAGATTTCTAGGTATCGTAACAATAGAGTTCTTATGTTTCTTAAAACGTGATATCGCATCTCATTTCTATGTTTCATGGTAAGATATAATATGATTTGTGAAGTGTTATGTATTCCTCGTCTACACTTCAAATGAATGTAAATGCGACACTTCCTAGCAAGGAAATAGCGTTTGCAGATGTCTACGTATCGTAGCAATAGGGTTCTAATGTTTCTTAAATCGCGATATCGCATCTCATTTCTATGTTTCGCGGTAAGATATAATATGATTTGCGAAGTGTTATGTATTCCTCGTCTACACTTCAAATGAATGTGAATGCGACACTTCCTCGCTAGGAAATAGCGTTTGTAGATGTCTACGTATCGTAGCAATAGAGTTCTTATGATTCTTAAAACGCGATATAGCATCTCATTTCTATGTTTCATGGTAAGATATAATATAGTTTGCGAAGTGTCATGTATTCCTCGTCTACACTTCAAGTGAATGTAAATGCGACACTTCCTTGCAAGGAAATAGCGTCTGCAGATGTCTACGTATCGTAGTAATAGAGTTCTTATGATTCTTAAAACGCGATATTGCATCTCATTTCTATGTTTCATGGTAAGATATAATATGATTTGCGAAGTGTTATGTATTCCTCGTCTACACTTCAAAGGAATGTGAACGCGATACTTCCTCGCTTGGAAATAGCGTTTGCAGATGTCTACGTATCGTAGCAATAGATTTCTAATGCTTCTTAAAACGCGATATCGCATCTCATTTCTATGTTTCATGGTAAGATATAATATGATTTGCGAAGTGTTATGTATTCCTCGTCTACACTTCAAATGAATGTAAATGCGACACTTCCTTGCAAGGAAATAGCGTTTGCAGATGTCTACGTATCGTAGCAATAGAGTTCAAATGCTTCTTAAAACGAGATATTGCATCTCATACCTATGTATCATGATAAGATATAATACTCATTGCGAAGTGTTATGCATTCCTCGTCCACGATTCAAATGAATGTAAATGCGACACTTCCTTGCAAGGAAATAGCGTTTGCAGATGTCTACGTATCGCAGCAATAGAGTTCAAATGCTTCTTAAAACGAGATATTGCATCTCATACCTATGTTTCATGATAAGATATAATACTCATTGCGAAGTGTTATGCATTCCTCGTCTACGATTCAAATGAATGTAAATGCGACACTTCCTTGCAAGGAAATAGCGTTTGCAGATGTCTACTTGTCGTAGCAATAGATTTCTAATGCTTCTTAAAACGCGATATCGCATCTCATTTCTATGTTTCATGGTAAGATATAATATGATTTGAGAAGTGTTATGCATTCCTCGTCTACACTTCAAATGAATGTGAATGCGACACTTACTCGCTAGGAAATAGCGTTTGTAGATGTCTACGTATCGTAGCAATAGAGTTCTTATGATTCTTAAAACGCGATATAGCATCTCATTTCTATGTTTCATGGTAAGATATAATATAGTTTGCGAAGTGTCATGTATTCCTCGTCTACACTTCAAGTGAATGTAAATGCGACACTTCCTTGCAAGGAAATAGCGTCTGCAGATGTCTACGTATCGTAGTAATAGAGTTCTTATGATTCTTAAAACGCGATATTGCATCTCATTTCTATGTTTCATGGTAAGATATAATATGATTTGCGAAGTGTTATGTATTCCTCGTCTACACTTCAAAGGAATGTGAACGCGATACTTCCTCGCTTGGAAATAGCGTTTGCAGATGTCTACGTATCGTAGCAATAGATTTCTAATGCTTCTTAAAACGCGATATCGCATCTCATTTCTATGTTTCATGGTAAGATATAATATGATTTGCGAAGTGTTATGTATTCCTCGTCTACACTTCAAATGAATGTAAATGCGACACTTCCTTGCAAGGAAATAGCGTTTGCAGATGTCTACGTATCGTAGCAATAGAGTTCAAATGCTTCTTAAAACGAGATATTGCATCTCATACCTATGTATCATGATAAGATATAATACTCATTGCGAAGTGTTATGCATTCCTCGTCCACGATTCAAATGAATGTAAATGCGACACTTCCTTGCAAGGAAATAGCGTTTGCAGATGTCTACGTATCGCAGCAATAGAGTTCAAATGCTTCTTAAAACGAGATATTGCATCTCATACCTATGTTTCATGATAAGATATAATACTCATTGCGAAGTGTTATGCATTCCTCGTCTACGATTCAAATGAATGTAAATGCGACACTTCCTTGCAAGGAAATAGCGTTTGCAGATGTCTACTTGTCGTAGCAATAGATTTCTAATGCTTCTTAAAACGCGATATCGCATCTCATTTCTATGTTTCATGGTAAGATATAATATGATTTGAGAAGTGTTATGCATTCCTCGTCTACACTTCAAATGAATGTGAATGCGACACTTACTCGCTAGGAAATAGCGTCCGCAGATGTCTAGGTATCGTAGCGATAGAGTTCTAATGCTTCTTAAAACGCGATATCGCATCTCATTTCTATGTTTCATGGTAAGATATAATATGATTTGCGAAGTGTTATGTATTCCTCGTCTACACTTCATATGAATGTAAATGCGACACTTCCTTGCAAGGAAATAGAGTTTGCAGATTTCTAGGTATCGTAGCAATAGAGTTCT